>NW_020291470.1:454771-579870 GCF_003184765.1 Aspergillus aculeatinus CBS 121060
GGGGGGGTTGTAATGATCAACAGTGCATTCGCGAGGTAATGTGTACGTATTTTTGTTGTGTAGCCGGGGTGTCTCGTTCCGGATCAGATAAGTGGTCGACGGGACTTTTTGCTCCGTGTTCATCCCACTATCCTTTTGTCACAGGAAAATGACCTTTTCAGTCAGCCTGGCATTTTGATACCAGATTTGAAACGGGATTATTGATCACCCCATACACGAGATACATTATTCTTCCTACTAGATGCAGATTGTCGGGACTTTGTCGACGAGAGCCGGAGCTGGCGGTTGAGCTGCTCGGATTGTGTAACTCATGTGACAGGTCTGGTAACCAAACCGTGTGTGGGGCCCGTCCGACATCGGCCGACCGGGCGTTTCCGTATCAATCAAATCAATCAATCAGATAGCCGTAGAAGCGCATTCCTTTCCCAACGGGGCTCCATTTCTCCTGGAGAAGGTCATCAGAGGCACAGGAACAGCGAACCAGTTGACTTAGCGTTCAATCTCATCGAGGGCAGCCGCGTACCCCATAAGATTCACAAAACCCCCCCAGCCCCAGTGTGCCCACATCCCGTTCTCGAAATATTCTAGCAAGGCACCAACCGTGCCAAACAGGTTCTGGAAGCCAAATGTTAATTTTTCATGGCAGCAGCTCCATTAGGGCGATCAGGGGCTGCTGATCCGACTGCAGGTGGCTCTAACTAGGCTCCACGGTTGAATAGAGGGAAGGGGGTTTTTTTTGCTTTGTTGTGCCGCACGTAGCCGTACTTCGCACTCGGGGGTAATTTCTGCAATCATCGACTCGGCTAATGCACCGCAGAAGCAGGACGAGAGGTAGCATGTCCAAGTATATCCGGTCAAATATCACGTCAAAATTGCGCCATAGAGGCGGGCCTCCAACTTCCCAGGCTAAAAGCAGACTAAAATCGGCTCCTTGAACCACTTCTTATCTGATCTTGCTGAAACCCGATTGTGCGGAGCAAGAGTGTAATAAAGCGCAAATTAAATTGGGGGCTGGGCTCCTTTCGGATCCAGCAGATTGTCTAGACCGTCGGTTCCTTTCGTTGAGTGGTACGCGGTGGTACTCATAGTACGTTCGAGTAGACAAGACCTCGTTCAACCTGCTGGTCCAGTCCCTTCATTCACTCTATCTCCTTTTAATCCAGGACCTGAGTCAGCCCTGGTCTGGCCACCTTAGATCCCACCCAAGCCCTGAAGTGCTGTCAATGCCTCTTTCAGATTGGCAGGCCTAAACATGCGCTACGAACTGGCGGCGGCATCCGACAGGGATGATCGGAAACCAAGTCGCCCCCTCCCTCCGATCCTTTCCAAACGTCACACCAGCAAACATACATACATGTAAGACGACGTCAAGCTATGTTAACCCCGCAAAGAAAGGGATGCTGCTCTTTTGCCACAGCTCCCTGAGAGTCCAATTCCCCTCTCGGGTTGGCATCACAATGACACTTGTGACTGATGAAGCTGTTATCCTGCACCGAAACGGGCGAGGACCGAACCAGACCAGACCACTTGACGTAACATGAAACTATTCTCGACCTTCACGCGACCCGGCCTGCTAGCCCGGAGAGCCACTTCTGCGACATGTGGTGGGAGAGAGATCGATGCCCAACGGACCTGCTATCGTATACGGGGCGCCACAGGCTGGGTTGTGTTCAATGTTCAATGTCCTCAGCCCTAGCCGGAGTTTCTCCGCGGGTTCAAGGCTCCAGTATCTCCAAAAGTCCACATGATGCGAGGGGTAGACTCTGATTTCTAATGACAGGCCCCATGATTCGTTGCTCAGATATGGTGGATTCTTCGAGTTTGCGCTCCCTTCGACTGTGCATCAGACTATGAGGGATTTCGCGGAATGATGTCCGTCACATCCACATACACTAGTTATGACACCCGGCATACCATGCGTCTGCCCAAGGCACTTCTTTTCGAAAACTGGGCCTCTGATCACAAGCCTGGGAGGATTGGCCGAAGATAGGAGTTCACAATCCCTGCATCACTATGACCACACACACAGACACAAAGAATGGAGCCATCGGAAGCATGCCTCCCCTAGGTAACCGGCTGCTACAAGCCATGCTACTTCTTGCTGTTTCACTGTAAAGATCCAGCCCACCACCATGAGCATACTCGCCTTTATTTTCCTCGGGAAGTGCACTGTACCTGCATTCGAGGCACGGGACGGATTCAAGGTTCAATGTAACTGTGTCTTACCTTTCCAGTCGAATTGCTTTCATACAATAAAGAATAGATCTGAACGAAGGATGTTTCCTCTTGCTTGTGCCGGGTCGCTGTCTTAGTTCAAGCCACCCGTACATTTGACGGAGATCACGATTGCTTCAGAGTCGCCGGGCTTTGCAGGAATGCAAGCCTGGTACAACTCAGTCCGAGATAGCGGCACGGACGTGCTATGACCAACAGCAAAAGACTTTTTCAGTCAATGGTGGATGGTGGACAGAGGGAAGTCTGCTAACACTCAATGCTATGACTGACAAGCAGAGATGACTTCATAAGCAGATGGGAGAGAAGGAGATTTTCGAAAGGGATACGTGAATTCAACACAGTCAATACAGTGGCCTAGGACCGACTATTTGCTGCTCTTGACGAGGACGCGTAAGTCGGAGGCATTTTATCAAATTGGAAGGCCTAGTCTATGTACAAAAGGTTGGGTCTGTCTAAAGAAACCAAAGCATGAATAACGCCTCACCGATGCAAGTTTTGTCGCGCTAATCTCAGCATGTAAACGAGAGAATTGGGGATCGGCTTTCACGATCAAACAGAAGGGCGCCTGAATGGATGCGCCTCAGTGTTCCTGGATTCGAGTTAGCGTCGAGGATTGGAATGGCAGTTGGTGTGGCACCTACAGGACGTATTCGTCCAGATTTACAACATCCGGCTCGGAGAAGATGAGATAAAAGTACTTGAGGGTTTCCGCTAGCCAGAAGCTCTCCATGTAATCCAGCTGTGGTGACTCAGGATCGCGCACATCAGCGATTGCAGCGTGGGCAAAGTGCGTCCAAGTCATCTTCTCGATATTCTTAAACATTCGCCATGCAGCATCTTGTAATTTCGTATCGCCGGTGATACGGTACAGTATAAATACAGATTCGATGGCCTCTGGTCTTTGAACAATGTCAGCGCATGAGTATGCCAGCAGGACGAGAAAACTAACCTGAGGTGATACTTCGGGTCTGGAATATCAACCACCCCCGGCGGCAGCCCGTATGTTTCAATGAGTGATTCGGCCTGCTCGATGGAATTCTGAGAGCTGGACTTCTTCGCCAAGCGGTGTCGCACATCCTGATACCACTTGTTTTCGTCCCACTTGCAATCATTGGGGTCACGACATGCGCTCAGATGGAGTATCTCTGGCATGATACCAGTGGGCATGATATCGTATGCCCAGATGCATCCATCGGCCAGCTTCCGCGCGATAGAGAGTTCTTCGGGACGGTCGAATACTTTGGCCCCAATGCCGACAGTGCCACCCAAGAAGCACTTCAGATGTTCCCATTGTGGATCCAGCCTTTCCCTGCTGGGGGAGATCACATTGGCCTGGACGTTCCCAGCGAAAAGAATGTCTTGATTGTCCTTCGTCATTGGGCGGAAGAGGAGACGGCTCTTGAGAGCTTTCATGAACGAGTCGTACATTCCGCGATATTGATTTGTTTGAGCTCCAAGCAGCATATGCTCCTTGGGGAGATACTCGTACGTCGAGTCAGCCATCCCTCCGATTGTAAATCGAGGGTCACTGAATTCCATATCTTGTGCATTCACCATCATAGGCCACAAGCCTGGCAGTTTCGTAAGTCCCTGATTCTCTTCAAAGAAGTCTGTAATCCTTTGAATGGCATCGAAGTACTTAGGATCCTTGGTCAGCTGAGACATTCGGGTGAATTCCAGACTGAGCGATCCGAGTTCAGCAAGAATAGTTTGTTTACTGGGCATAATGCCGTGACCTCCTGCAGATCTAGAGGCCGGTCAGCACCTGCTCTTATCATACGGATACAGCGCCTAGGGTAGCGCGATCCGTCCGGTCATCGTGATCGAATGTATGTCTGCCTTACCTGGTCCATTCCCATCTGGATTGCGGCATCCTGTTACGGGTGTCGAACGATCCATATATCATGTCCGCAATCTCGGTGGCCTTCTTGAGCAAGATAGGGTATTTTCCATCGGTAAGATCATAGGCTCCCAGAAATCCGCCCAGGTAGCGAATGTTGGTCTCGAAAATATTGATCTGCAGAGCGTGCGTGGTCGAGAAATCGATGCGGTCGAGAGCTTCCAGCGCTTCTTCGAACTCTTTTGTCATGCCCATGATGACCAGAGAATCAAGGGAGTCAACCAGCGTAGCTGCCCATCCAGCAAACGTCTCGCGATGGCGCCCACTGAGGGGAGACAGCTCGTCCCGTAGCCAGGCATTGTCTCTGTATCCTTTCCACGCATGTTGGAACGCCTTCTTCACGGCGTTCTGTCTCTTCTTCCTCCTCCATCCAGCAACCCACGACTCTCTTGGGAACTCATACTGTATCTTAGGTATAGCGGATGGTACTGCTGTAGGAAGAGGGATGTAATCCTCGATTGGATGATGTTCGGATTGTTTCGTCCAATGGATTCGATCACCACCTGACGATGCTGAAGTCGAGGTGGGTTGTTGCGCATTGTCATGAGCATGTGAATGTGGTCTCCTGGCGCCGGGCGGTAGACTAGAGAACAGACTGTAGGTGAGACAGATAAGAATCACAGTAGGGAAGAGATAGCTTCTCCGCGAAAGTATCATGGTGATTGGTTTACTTTATGAAGTAATGGCGCAAATGGACAGAATTGATTGATTGAGAGAAAGGACAGCCGTTCAAGCTACGGCCAGAAGTTATAATAAAGAAACAAGTTTAAGCATCGAGAGGAGGCTCGATACCAGACTCAGTCTGAAGTCACCCCGGGCTTGGGATTCCGAGACCAGTACAAAAGAGCGAACGAATTGGGGGAGTTTCCAGGTTCGCGAGACCCTTGGAAAACAGGTATTGTCTAGGAGAATATGGATGAGAAAAAGACATATGGCCCGTATATAGCCGTCAGGGATCGATCACCCCTGGCTGTAGGGGGAGCTCAAGGACCTTTCCTGCTACTTCAGGTTAAGGCTAGCTCATAAGCATCAGTGTCATTGGTAATTCCAGCATTTTAGGTGGAATGTTGTATCAGACGGGTCAATTGCACTGTCGAACAGCCAGTAATGTGTGGCATGCTGATCGCAAAGAGGAGACAAACCGCATCAGAGTGGCTCAGAAAGTCAACAGAGCTTACCACAGTAAGTAAGAGACGAGCAAGGAAAACAAGCACCGCGGCGGGAGGATCTGCCCATTGCGTAAGCTGGTGGCGCTTTCGACCCTGGCTGGCCGCGGGGCCTTGGATCTCAGGAAATGAAATGGGTTAGTGAGACTCAGATAGGTAGGATTTTCTATTCTTAACCTTTGACATATCCCGTGGGAAACGGCCCCTGGAGAGAGAGGGGGGCGGAAGGGTCTCAGGCTCTGAGCCTCTGAGCCTCTGAGCCTCTGTTATGGAACTGTAACCCGCCTCTTGGCAGCAATAGCAGCAACACCAGCAGCTCAAGGAAGATTAATTGGGGAATTTATTGGTATCCTAGGAATGCAGGTGAATGAGGCCAGCCAGGGTCTGAAGAGACAGCCTAGACTGCTTGCTAGACTAGAAGCACGCCCGTCGGGGTAGAGAGGGCTGGGTATCGGATAAAACGATGAATGTGGAGTCTGGATGGGCCCAACTTCCAAGGGATCCAGTGCTTTTGCTTGGACTGTGATTAATGGGAGTGGAGGCGGGACTGCGGGCGCACAAAAGCACGGGTGAGGGCGGGAATCCGGTTGTTCCATTCCGTCCCCTCGCTGTTTGCTCTGTTTGTGTTGCAGCCTTATCAACTAGGCATCAACGGCTGGCTTCACTACTTTGGGTTAATTCTTCTATCACTGGCAGGCTTAAAGTAAGGCTAATATCTATGATTGTACCTCCACCGTCAAAGTTATAGCATCGTCCCAGCTCCAAGTATTGCTTCAATATACCGAAGACTATATAATAAAGTATAGCAATCAAGTATGTAGAGAGGAATACGAAAACACCCATACTTTTCTTTCAGCCAGTGCTAACACAATAGCAGACAACAACTTACTGCAAAGTATAAGTCTCTATCGACCAGTAACTCGGTCCTATTCTGGGCTTGCTGTCTTAGTCCGTATTCACACTCGACTTTCTCTGCTACCTTGCGCACGTTACCATCAGACCACGCAAAGGTGTGCTGTGCCCAGCTCATACCGTACCGGTCCCATAACGGGGACGCCGCCGTCTGCTCAGACAGAATGCCCATCACGGGGTAAACAACCTCTCACTCAGTTGCTCCCATCGAGCTTGATCCTTTTCGACAACTAACTTACCCAACCCCCTGCAGGGTGTACTTCATCCCTTCCAACCCCAATGCCTCAACGGCACTGGCCACGGTCACCGAGCGCCTCCACACCGCGTTAGCAGAGGAGCCCACCCTCGTCGGCCGGTGGTTCCTGGAGCACAAGCTCATGCGAGACACGCCATCATGCCTTCCAGCGTCTACGCCTCAGCAGCGCCAAGCGCAACCACGATACATGCAGTTCCTCTCCCTCTCCTACCACGCCAACCACGGCTTCATCTACACCTCTGAACCCACCCCGGCTAACCCTCCGGCCCCGCCGCCGCCTACGCCAGCCGGAGCATCCTCCGGCAGCCCAGCATCATCGTCATCATCGGCCGCCGGTCCCATGGTGATGACCACCGTCCCGCTCGCATCCAGCAGCACCCTCTTCCACCACTTCGGCTACGCCTGCCAACCCTTCTGGTGCCACCGCCACACCGTCACCGTCCCCGGCGGCGCCGTCTACGACGTGGGCGACTTCCGCGTGCGCGTGGGCGACGTGCGCCAGACGCAGCCGGCGGCCCGAATCCGCGGCACGGTCGTGGAGATCGAATGGCGCGGCCCGTCCTTGGTCAGCTCGATAGCCTCGCAGGCGCTACTGGCCAAGAAGATGGGTTCCGGTCCGTACGCCGCCACCGCGACTGTTGACGAGTGGGCAGACGGCGATTCCGGGATCGATATGAGCTTCTTCCCGGACGGGGTGGAGGAGGCGGATGTGGACGCGGAGTACGCGGCGAGTGCGGCGCTGATACGCGAGTTCTGGGCTCGGCTGGGCATCGAAGGCGCACGCGAGGCAATCCTGGTGCCGGATGTCGGCAGGGAGGTCAAGGAGCAACTGAGGTGGCTTAAGGCGCACGGTATGCAGAGAGAGTCCGAGGAGAAGCGGGAGCAACAGCCGGACGAAGATCCCGATCCGACGGCGGGAGTGGATTCGGCGAGGCAATTTATGGAGATTTTCCGGTTCAATCGGTGACACTCTGTATTCGGTGTAGTCTTTATCAATGGAAGAGAAGGCCGAAACGCGGCGAAGCAATTCAGGTGTGTTCCCATTGTAGAAAGCTGTCGCTGGGAAGATTGCCAGACTAGCTTACGGATAATGATAATTATGTATGCTACTGTTCTCGGGGCTTTGTTGGTAAATTTGGGTTGGGTTGTGGTATGCCTCCTTTCAAGATTTCTTGGCAGGTCATAAGCCTCAACCCTACAGGGCAAGTTACTTGGTAGCCTGAAATTACATGTCAGGACCTGAGGGTATTTTCTTGTTGGGCTGTTTCGTCTGAGCATAATTACCGCTGAAGCACGAAAACTGGAACCTAGGCGGCTAGATCGACTGACAGGAGGGCTAGTAGCGAGAAGCGGCCTGTTACGAGGGCATAAGGATGTGAACATGCAACCCAGAGCATCCTCGACCAAACCAAGAGAATTCAATCTCTTGTGAAGCACACGGGTATTGTTGTCCCTCATCTGACACGACCAGACGTGGTCTAGAGTTTATGTCGGTGCTAATATTGTTTGCAACAATGACGACGAAACGACTATGACAATGGAGAGCGCGCTGATGCTCAACCCCTGGTGACCGTAATCGAATAGATAGACTACAAGAAGCTGTATCAGGAATGAGATGGGATACTGTGGAGTACACTTCTCTGCCCCCACCCTTTCGCTAACAAAAAAAATAAAACAAATTGAATATTAACAGCCATCTATTTTTGCATCATGAGCTGAACAAACTCATTGTCTGGAGGAAGGAGCAAAAATTAGTCATCGGACGGACACTCAAGCAGGGAATGTGTGAAACATACAGTCAATACGGCCGTCCCCGTCCTGGTCCGCCTCACGGATCATCTCATCGACTTCGTCATCGGTGAGCTTCTCACCGATAGAGGTCATGACGTGGCGCAGCTCCGCGGCAGAGATGAAGCCGTTGTTATCGCGATCGAAGACCTTGAAGGCCTCACGGATCTCCTCCTCGGAGTCGGTATCCTTCATCTTACGGGCCATCATGGTAAGGAACTCTGGGCAGCTGTCAATACTATGTCCGGAACCCGATGCATAGCCATCACATACCGGGGAAGTCGATAGTGCCGTTGTTGTCAGCGTCAACCTCGTTGATCATGTCCTGGAGCTCAGACTCGGAGGGGTTCTGGCCGAGAGAGCGCATAACGGTACCCAACTCCTTGGTGGTAATTTGTCCTGTAGCATAGGTTGTGTCAGAAATGCGATTAATTCTTGATAGTTTCTGTGGCGTTTGCGGTGTGGTGGTTATAGTGGTGCCAGGCGGGTTTCGTTGAGGGGTAAGGAACTACACTAACCATCGCCATCCTTGTCCTATCAGGGATCACGAGAAACGAATCAGTAAACATTGTTTCATAGCAGACGAGAAAGCATCGGGGTCGCTTACAAAGAGGGAGAAGGCCTCCTTGTACTCGGAAACTTGCTCTTCGGTCAGAGAATCGGCCTAAATGATGGGATGTTAGCAATTCTGACCAGCATTCCAGATCGATCTGCCCCGCAAAGTGGGGGATTTTCAACACAACTAGGCCAAGACCGCGAACAGGAAGATAGACATACCATGGTTAATGAGATATATGTGATGGAATCACGAAAGGACCAAGAAGAAAGTTAATGGATCGAGGAATGAAGGAAGAAGAGGGAAACTGTTGGTTTGGTAGGAGTGGGCGAAAGTAGTGGGGGGGGGAGGGAGGAGGAGTCGGTAGTAGTAGTGGTGGTGGTGGAAGATGATTTAAGGGGAACCCGAACCCATCATAATAATAAAAGGACCATTGAGCGGGATTGCCTGGCAAGGCGGTCGCTTATGCCCGAAACGTGACCCGCCTGGGCCACCATGTGTCCTCAACTGTCAATTATTTATTGCCATGAATAGGTGGTATTTACAGTCTGTAGTTGCTATTTTTGTTCGGAAGTGCTTCTGCTGCTGGCTTTAATTGCCACTGCATGCTTCTCTAATTTCCTGCCAGCCCTGCGTGATGGCTGTGCCCCTCGTGCATTTGCTGTCGTCCCCTCGTGCTCGCACCGCCGCTCGTACTGTTCCAGTTAGGTTACCGCCTAGAAAGCAGTGTCTGGCCGCACCCGTGGATCCCCGGCAGTACCAAAGCTTGAAGGCAGCAAGTTCCGCAGCTGTGTCCCAGGGTCAACTTTATTCAGGTACTTTTCGCTGCAGAGTTCCCTGGCAGTCCATTCACTGCTGCGTTCCTTCTGCTACTTTGAGACTAAATTGTGTTGAATGCGATGATTGTCCCTGTCTGCTGCGTTCCCATCTGCGCGCAGAAATAGTGCTTGGATGGCCACAGCTGGAAACCAACCCAACGGTGGTCCCTCGTTGCACCGAAGAGAGAGATATTCTAGGGTTTCTCTTGGGTTATCATTCATACTCCGAGACTGGTCATAGGAAATATGTATCTTTTGTCCTGATACGGTAAGCGATATAGTATACAGACGCAGTTGAAGACCGACTCTCGAACTATGTCGAAGTAATTACAACAATGCCTTTATCTCACTGTAGCCCGGAAGAAGCAGGAGGAGCATGATACTAACGGTAGGAAGCATGCTGCTGAATGCCTTTCAATGATGTAGGCGCGACTCTATCCTCCTCTGGACAAACCAACACTTGACTTCTGAGTTGTATACTTCAAGCAAGAAGGATCTGGGCCTACCTGAGACTTTATCAAAGGCCTGAATCTTCATCACTGAAATACCAGCATAATAAGTTATTGAGTACGGAGTACACAAAGTTGCGACCAGGGTGCTGATGGCTGACGTAATGGCGAGGATCATCCATGCTCCATGCCGTGCTTTCCGAAAGAGGGAAAGTGCCGGATTGGCCTTCATGTGCAACATGCCCGGGAGGTCCAGCTACGGAAGTACAGGAACAGCGACAGGTCCTATCGGGCGCATTTCGTGTTAATCATCTGCACAGTGACCAGGAGAGTCCTTGTACTTACGCGAAACGGTCTATTCTCTCTTGATTTCACTTCTAACAAGAGCCTCGTCCCAACTCTATCTCTCCTGTGTGGCCCGACAATGATCAGGGTAGCAGCAGTCTAGAGGCGCAACCCCCCCCCCCCCCCCGTTGACGGAACACCGCAGAACAAGGGCAACACCCACAGACATTGCTTCACCATGTGGCGGGACCGGACCAATCTGTACTCTTCATACCTATACACCGGTCGTCTTTGCGAACATGTCATGCTGATCTTTCGATTGATCATAGTTACATCTCCTACCGTCAGTCGTTCACACATCATCCGGCCAAGAAGCCACGTTATCTCGGCGCCTCCAATGGCTTCTCCGACATCCCCTCACAGTCTGAAGAGAGCCGCCGACTCATCGGCGAGACGGGCGGATCAGATGAGGATGGCGACGCTATCATCGAGATGGACGTATTACCCCCGCGCTGGGTCGATGTGCAGGATGAAGTGACGGAGCTGCTCGCCGACATCGCGCAGAAGTCCGCCCAGCTGGACAAGCTACACCAAAAGCACCTTCTCCCCGGGTTTGGTGACGAAGAGATCAGGAAGCAGGATGAAGCAGCCATCGAGCGACTCACCCAGGACATCACGCGCTCCTTCCACGTATGCCAGAAGGCCGTGCAGAGGATCGAGATGATGGTGCGGGATGCTAAACAGCAGGGCGGAGTCAGCAGCGGAGATGAGACCATGGCGAAGAATCTACAGATCTCGCTGGCCGCACGTGTGCAGGAAGCCAGCGCTCGATTCCGGAAGAAACAAAGCAATTACTTGAAGAGTGAGTGTTGCGGCTGCGAGCCCTCGCTTTCGGGCCCTGTACATTCTGGTTCTATGCGCTAACCATTGTCTGGCTGGCAGAGCTACGAGGTTTGGAGGGTGGCGCTTCCTCTTTTGACCGGTCGCCGACCCCGATGCAGAATCCCTTCACAGATCCCTCCCTCCTGGAATCAGACGCGGACAAGTCCTTCTCCCAGTCCACTCTCATGCAAACCTCACAGCGTCTGTCAACATCAAATGACGCCGCTATCGTACAACGGGAACGGGAAATTAATGATATCGCTAAAGGAATTATTGAGCTGTCAGACATCTTCCGCGAGTTACAGGCTATGGTGATTGATCAGGGTACTATGCTGGATCGCATAGATTACAACATTGAACGTATGGGCACGGAGGTCAAGGCAGCAGATAAGGAGCTCAAAGTAGTAAGTTCTATTTGGTCGTCGTATTGCGAAATGAGACTAACATAGCATCCTATCTCAGGCTACTAACTACCAGCGGCGCACGGTCAAACGCAAGATTCTCCTCCTCTTGGTGATATTGGTGGCAGGGTTATTCATCGTATTGCTAGTCAAACCAAAGAAACATGATTCCCCCGCGCCTCCTTCACCGGCACCGGCACCGGCACCGGCACCAGCATCGGAGCCACCCTCTACACAGCCAAACCAACCACTCCCTGGATTGAGCTCTCGTGCATTCAGGTCAAGCTACCACCGAAAGAGACGACCGTCGTTGACCAGGGTCGCGAGGGACAAATGGGTGGATCCAGACATATACCCATAGTTCTTTCCGTTAAATCCAGTACTTTCGCCTGGTTCCGATGATACAGTGTCATTCTCCAATAGCAAAATCAGCCAACAGCCAGCCAACATCATAAAAGATTGTAAAAAGTGTCTCCCTGCAGAAGCATGGCTAAACAGCGGAAATACGGAGCTTGAAAATGTGCGTGCCAATGGAAGCACACAATGAAACTTGAACAGCTGGTGAATGTCGAAATCAGAGCGGTAGCTTGCATATCCATATACCCACCTAGTAGTGCGGGGTATCAATTCTGTGCATCGCCTTCCTGCTTCAAGAGCTCCGCCACATCAGCATCCAGATCGCCGCTCGCAAATTGAGCGTAGTCCTCTTCTTCGTGAGTGACCTTGCGTTTCTTGGCATGGAGGCCATTCGACCCGTCAAAAATTGCCGGGCCTAGATCTGATGTGGGGTAGGATGGGTTCAGAGGATGCTCAATTCCAGGAAGTGTGAACCCGCTGACAATCTGGGTTTCGTTGGTGAGTCCTGGAATTGTTTCCTGGGGAGCCTGTTTCGGAGAGCCAACGGGTGTTAGGGCCTCAACGGGCGGAGGAGTCAGAGCCTCGACCTCCGGCCGAGGCACACTCGCTTCTCCACCAAGCCCGAGGTCTCCAGTAGCCGCAGGTGAGCTTTCCGCAGACAGGCCTCGCATGATGCCATCCTCGACCTCCCGCTTGGTCGCCTCGGTTTCGGCCTTTCTTTCTCCGAGCTGCGTGGCCAGTCTCTGCTCTTTTGACAAAGCTGAGCGATTGGTCTCCAACAGTTTCTCAAGACCGTCAATTAGTGCCAACCGCGATTTGATCACCTCCGAAACGGAGCTCTCAGCATTCGCCAGAGCCTTCAATAATTGGCTGAGCCGTGCAGCGTGCACCGGAGGGGTAGGCAACGGGTTCTTCGGATCGTGTAGCTTATCGTACTCTGCGTTGGCAGCGGTGGCGGATGCAGTCGAAGTTACTGTAGCTTTTGAAAGGGCTGTCTGCAAAGGGACCAATGGCTGAAGCTCAGATGGGGTAGAACCGGACGAAGTTGAGAAGAGTGATCCGCCCAATGGCGGCTTTTTCCCGGTAGAGCGTGATTTATCAATCTCTGGAAAGATATGAGCTAAGGTTGTATTGAAGCGTCCATTCAAAGCGTCCTTACCATCCACTCGAGCCTCGATAACATCCTGGATTGACGGCTCGAAGATTGCCCGTGCCCTCCAAACCTCTATTACTCGTCGCAGCTTCTGTTGAATGTCATTCGAGGCACCCTTGTATGCAGTAGCCGTCGCCTCCGCGATGATCTTCTAGATGTCAGCTTTATCCTTAATCTTACGAGGTTTTGACGTAACATACTGGAGAGAACGCGAGGAGGAAGTCTTCCTTGCGCCGCGCGCGCGACTGTTGCACGACCTCTGGGTTGGGTCAGTCATCGGGGACCAGGCTAGTAGTATGTGCCGTGCGTACCATTGGCGAGATAAATCAGATTCAATCGCTTCGGCGCAGGCGATTCACGCAATTTCTGCAGCCAAAGCTGCCCTGTCCGCTCCGCGTGTCGTCTATCGATTGCGGACCTGGTTAGCCAAGACCAATTGGTTATCCATAGCTGTCAAGATCATTTACCTATGGAACATAACCCATTGGGCGACTGTGACAATGCCTTCTTGGGTCTCGTTGAGCGCAGAGAGCTTCGCTTTGACAGCGTCATCGGTATAAGCCATTGTGGTTGCTTCGCTCTTTCAGAACAGCAATCTACTGTGGTCTGGCAAGTGTGATGGGGTAATTGTGGATTTCGGTATGTTTGGGCTGGCGACTCGAGTTGTTATAGGTAGATAAGTGGTGGCTAACCCTTGGAGATACAAACGGGACAAGGAGAGGATACAGAAAGGCCAAGACGAGGTCCAGAGGAGCAGAAGAGAATAGAAAGAAGGACTACTGAGGTGAAAGTGAAGGATTCCCTGAAGAGTAAGTCACTCTCTCAGGTCCGATGCAAGCTGCAGCCCAGAGCTCTTACCGCCCTCCGTGGCAGAATCCGGGGGGGTTCTCCAATTGCCCATTCAAACGGACTCTCCGCCCGCATCCCCAACCCGCCAGCTGGTACCTTACATCCATTCCCCTCCGCTCCCCTCCCTCTTCCTCCTCATCGCTTTCGTCTTCTGGCGGTTACTGCACATTACTGTGGAAAGTCGCATAACATTTCTGAACCTCACGTAATCAATCAAACATGGCCGACCGCTTCCCTTCATTGGAGGATTTCTCCGCGGGTGAGCAACCCGCATCATCGCCGCTTCTACTACATCATGATACTAACCCGTCGCTAGGCCAAACTGAGGTGGTGGAGACTAATGGCGGTGCTGATGAGAACGACTTTCTGGCTCGCGAAAGAGCCATGCTTGGTGATGATGCCGAGCAATTTGCAACTCCCCAAGACCATGTCGCTGCTACCGAAGACGTAAACAACGATGACGATCTACTTGGTGGTGGTGCGGATGCCTTCCCAGCCGCAGGCGATGCGTCTCCTAACGAGATCGGCGGCTTCGAATCTTCATTCCCAGCTCTCGACACACAAAATGAGGTACGCATTGTACTCAATTCCTTTAACGGTCATGTTTCAAGCGTACTAATGTACTGCTGGTCAAACAGCAAGTTGCCCCTGGTGGTACAATCACTGGAACGGGGGCCCCCTTCCCGCCTACTGGATACACCAACTACACTTCCCAAGCTCCCGACGAGGAGCCTGAGCCCGTCAGGTAAACACCATCCCAAGCTCGAGAAAGTCGACACGCCACTATCCCCGCTCTTCACCGCTCCGTCGCTTCCATGCTGCCCATGTTTCTGACATTGCGACTTCTATAGGGAATGGCGTGAAAGACGCAATGCAGACATTCAGCGTCGTGCCGAGATTTCCGAGGAGAAGAAGGAAGCGACCATCAAGAAGGCGCAGGAGGACATTGATGACTTCTACGTCTCCTACAACAACAAGACAGACAAGCTGCGCGCTCAGACTCGCGCCGAAGCCGAGCAGTTCCTTTCTAATCGTGAAGACACATCCTCTGGCGGCACTAGCTGGGAACGCATTGCTAAACTGGTTGACGTGTCTGGAAAGGGTAGCAAGGGTGGCGCCAGCGGATCTGGCAAGGAGCGCTTCCGCGAGTTACTGCTCGATCTGAAGAAGGACCAGAATGCACCCGGTGCTGGCGGTGTCTAGACCTCGAATCACCTGAACTCCACGGTTGGCGAACGGGACCGAAAAGAAAAAGTCTCCTGGAAATTATACCTCATCACTTACTTCAGCGCCATTCTCATGAACATCATGTTATTCCGCATCGACTCCAAGAGCCTACACGTTCCTCACCAACCTGAATATACCTATGTTGACCGCTTGGGGCCGTGGTGGCTTCCTAATCACATGTTTCTTTATCCTATTTTCGTCACATGTTTTGATATCTTCGTTATTCCCTTTCTGTAGCTAGATCATGCATATTGGAACACTAAATTATTTCACACCTCGTGGAACTACGTAATATAACGGAATAAAACCCAACACCTGCAGATCAATTCCGGAGACTATTGCATGCCTAAACTGTGATGGCCTTGGGTTAGCAAGTGCAGTATGTGGAAAGTAGATGATCGGAATATTAGCATAGTTGCCGGTCGGGGTTCAGATGATAACAACATAAAGACCTATGCCAACAATGGCATCTAGGCTGTACATTCACACTCCTCAGTCCAACTCGGTGATATCACCTCCTGGCTCGCCTATCTCCTCCCTCTCCTTCTTGTTCTCCGCCTCGATCTCTTCCAACTTCTTCCGACCTTCTTCAGTCGTGGCGTCGACAATGCCCTCCTCGAGACTTAGCATGCCGAATTGTCCCAGCTTCTCAACGACATCCTCAGCCTCTTCAACGCTCAATTCCCCGAGAACCTTATTAACTTCGTCCAGAGACTCGGATGCCAAGGCATTCTGCATTTCTTTCGAAAAGGACTCGAAGACCTTGCGCGCCTCCACCTCGATGGGATCCTGACTCTCGGCTGCAGGGATAGCAATACTGATCTTGGTGTTGGGGTCAACCGCATGCAACTGGATCTGCTCCACACCAGCCGGATCGTTAGATGCGGAGCCATCCTTGGCGAGCTGTGCAGCACGCGTCTTGATCTTGTTATAGGTCTCGTTCACGTCATTTCGGAAAAGGGTTCCGGCCTGGTGGTCTGCCGTTGTGATGCTAGAATGTGAAGTAACTGTTAGCGTATTGTTTTCACGGGTAAGCACTTCATACACGTACCGTTTGAAAAATAGAGAGATGCCGTCGCGGCCGAGGGACCGGCAATATTGCAACAGCAATGCCTGGTGGACACATTGACGGGCATACTCTTCCTTGCCTTCCATCTGGCTATTGAAGGCCTCCACAAGGAGGCCATCGGTCTCTCTCTCAGCGACGATCTGGGGGTTTGCGGAGATGAACTGCAACAAAGCGCGGTAATCGCTGCGGTCGATCTTTGCAAACCGCTTGGCCAGGTCACTGGCCTTCATGTCCTCTGGGTCCTCATCCCCATCCTCATCATCGGCTGCCGCAGGTTTCTGGGACGAAGCACCAGCGGAAGCTCCGGGGTTCAGAAGCTCGACCGTCTGGGTCTTCGCCGACGAGCCCTGGGCCCCTTGGATTTCGCCTCCCTTGGCGATATGCGAAGTGTCAAAACCAGTGTGTAGCTGGTCGCTGGTGATCTTGCTGCTCTCCTCCTTCTCCAGTTGCGCAAGTCTTTGGTGAAGCTCTTTCTGTAGACCTTGCACCTTATCCTTATGTCCCTGCACGCCCTTGATGTATTCCGAGAAAAGCCTATCATCACTGACTTCACCGATTTCTTTCTTGACCTGATCAACCAGAGCACCCATCATCTGAGAATACTTGGGTTGTTCCTTCTCTTGCGTATGGACTCCCTCCGGCGGCGGGGGAGGCAGGTCCTCTGACGGATTACTGGCAAATTCCATTAAAGCCTGGAAGACGAATTCCTCGGGGCTCTTGGAGGAGCCTTCATTTTGCTTCAGGAGTGTGAGAAGCTTGTCGATGCGGGCGAGCAAGCCATCGTTGATTATGCGCTCATACTTGAAGGTTTGGATCTCATGACGGCGCTGCACACGCTGCTGGTGGATCTGAGCCTGTTTGGCTCGGATGAAGGAGCGCTTATCGACATTCGGATGCACTTCGATGTCGGAGTCATCTGACAGCTCGAGAGCATCCCACTTGCTATAGTCGAGAACCATGGTGGGTTCAGTGTGCCGATGTTCAAGAAAGTATAGTTAAGGAGAAGTGGGGGTGGGGTAGGCAGCAAAACAGCAACTGTTTAAACTAGTACTGCAAAACACAGCGTGGTTGGGTATGGTTGTGATTAGGGCGGGGAATTGCAGATCAGAAAGTAGGTGTCTCTTTATTCCAGCAAGGAAATAAATCGTGCGCAACCACAGCAACAAGCGCAGACTGCTGCTTCAACATCCATCGAATGCTCTCGACCAGCTTCGATGGCGGCGGAATCACAGCAGGCGGTGTGGAAGAGCAGAACCGCCGCCGATGCGAGGCCGAAGCAGCGATGCTCGGGACCGGAGGTTCGGCGGGCTTCGCGGCTGACCTCCAGCTTTCTGGCTTTCCCCTCCATCAACCTCACAACCAGCCCCCAGGAAACAGAAAGTTGAGCTCGTCTAGGACTCGTACCCCATGTTTTCTGAGAGCATCTAGCAGGATATGGCATCCGCCTTCCCTCAAACGCCGTTCATTTCAGCAGCTATCTGATCCCGCCCTCTACACTTCTCCGATATGCGCGGAGCCAGGCTGCTGGCCTCCTGGGCTCCAGGAGTAGCTGCCAGACAGACAGCTCGAACGCCTGGAAGCATCGCTTCCGAACTATTTTCTCAGAATAATGCCTCTCCCGTTGGGACGAGTTTTCTTGGATCCAAGAGACACTTCTCAGGACCATCGAGCATATTACGCAATTACCACGGAACCCCTCTACCCTCCGGATCGCCGCCCTCTCACGTCAATCGCGCACGAACCGCAATTGATCCCTCGCAACTGTTCGGATGTATTCGTCTCTTCTCTTCCTCTCAGATATCACTGGAGGCCAGGCCAACGGGTCAGATGACACCATCGCAAACTCAAAAAGACACGACACAGGATAAGGATGATGAGGATCTGGACAAGGGATTTGAACTTTCGGAACGGGCAGCTCAGGCAGCTAAGGTCAACCTCCGGGCAAAGCTAGCCAAGGACGGGGCTTCAGGAAAGAATGCTGGGCTCAAGGAGATTTGGCGACTGCTATCCATCGCGCGCCCAGAGGCTAAAAAGCTCGGGTTCGCTTTCTTCTTCCTACTCATCTCTTCGGGTATCACGATGTCTATTCCCTTCTCTATTGGCAAAATCATGGACGCAGCCACGAAGTCGGCGCAAGACAACGAGACAGCAGATGAGGGCGCTCCGGATCAGCTTTTTGGCTTGAGTGTACCTATGTTCTATGGTGCATTGGCCGGAATCATGACCCTGGGTGCTGCCGCTAACTATGGTCGCATTGTCATTCTGCGTATCGTCGGCGAGCGCGTCGTTGCTCGACTCCGTTCGAATTTGTTCCGGAAGACCTTTATTCAAGATGCGGAATTCTTCGATGCGAACCGCGTGGGTGATCTGATCTCACGTCTTGGCTCCGACACGATTATCGTTGGCAAAAGTATCACCCAAAATCTCTCCGACGGTCTCCGAGCGACGGTCAGTGGTGTGGCAGGATTTGGCCTCATGGCTTATGTCAGTCTCAAGTTGTCCAGTATCCTGGCGCTTTTGCTTCCTCCGATCGGTTTAGGAGCTTTCTTCTATGGAAGATCGATTCGAAACCTGAGCCGCAAGATCCAGAGGAATCTCGGAACCCTTACCAAGATCGCCGAAGAACGCTTGGGCAATGTGAAAACTAGCCAATCCTTTGCTGGTGAGATCCTGGAGGTCAACCGCTACAACACTCAAGTTCGCAAGATCTTCGAGCTCGGCAAGAAAGAGTCTCTGATCAGCGCGACCTTTTTCAGTTCTGTATGGTACCCTGAGTCGAGATATGCTGAAGGTTTCGCTGACTTCTCCGTAGACCGGATTCATGGGTAATATGACCATTCTTGCTCTACTCTATGTTGGGGGTGGAATGGTCAAATCAGGCGCCATCAGCATTGGAGAGCTCACATCTTTCTTGATGTATACTGCCTATGCTGGATCCAGCATGTTTGGTCTCTCTAGCTTCTATTCCGAACTAATGAAAGGTGTCGGTGCGGCTAGTCGTCTTTTCGAATTGCAGGACCGACAGCCAACGATATCACCCACAAAGGGCGTCAAGGTTGAATCTGCTCGTGGCCCCATCCGCTTCGAGAATGTTTCGTTCAGTTACCCTACCCGCCCTGCGGTTCCTATCTTCCGCGATCTCAATTTCGAGATTCCTCAGGGTACAAACGTCGCCATTGTCGGACCCTCAGGCGGAGGAAAGTCCACCATTGGCTCTATCTTGCTGAGATTCTACAACCCCACTGCAGGACGCGTTCTGGTCGGTGGCAAGGATATCAGTGAGATGAATGCCAAATCTCTCCGCAGGAAAATAGGTGTAGTTGCACAGGAGCCTGTCTTATTTTCTGGAACAATTGCCGAAAACATCTCCTATGGAAGTCCCCACGCAACTCGGTCAGAGATCATCGCGGCTGCCAGGAAGGCGAACTGCCAATTCATCAGTGACTTTGTAAGTGGTTGAAATGATTCGGAAAGCGTTCACAGCTGACACATGTTCGGTAGCCGGATGGCCTTGACACTCAGGTTGGACCTCGCGGAGCTCAACTCTCTGGTGGCCAGAAGCAACGCATTGCCATTGCTCGCGCTCTGATCAAGGATCCTGATATTCTGATTTTGGACGAGGCGACTTCGGCGCTCGACGCGGAGTCTGAGACCCTTGTTAACAGTGCCCTTGCTGCCTTGCTCCGCGGCAACAACACGACTATCAGCATCGCCCACCGGCTTTCTACTATCAAACGATCGGACACTATCATCGTGCTTGCTCCTGATGGCAAGGTGGCTGAGCAAGGCAGCTATGAGGAGCTCAGTTCCCGCCCTGATGGAGCATTCACCAAATTGATGGAATGGCAATTGAGTGGCGGCGATGCCACTCCTCCTCGGGCACCCGTTAGCCCTGAGACAGAGGAGAAGTTGTGGCAGTTGGAGAATGAGAATGCTGAAGATGAAGCTGAGGCTGAAGAGCCTCGCGAGGAATCTGCTCAGCAAAAGCAATAGAAGGAGTCACTGGGCCGACACTTTCAAGCATTCTTCAGTTCTATATTTACATGTTTTGACGTTTTCGAGCCGCGTAGACCACCGGGCTTGCTTTGTGTCTGAAGGTGGCTCACTCATATATACTTGTTCCTAGAAGGTGGGGCGCCTGACGATGTATGTAATATTTCTGTGTGTTTTTTTTTTTTTTGTATTTTCTATTATTGATCCTGGATGACTGGATAGAGAGATCGATCGTACAGAAGAAGAAATACCCAACTCTCCTCCTCATAACTCACATTTCCTGCCTGTCTTAGTCACCCGAACGTGACCAGCCAGTCGATCATCAATCAGTCAGCCTTGGCACCTCCGACACTCCCTCATGACCTTCACTGCTTGTCCCCTGGCATCGTGACCTCTTCTTCTCATTTCACCGACATACATACTAACGTTATGGATTGATCTTCCTTCTCTCCGGGTCTCTCTAGCTCTTCACCAAGGGACTCTTCTACCACCACAACAATGAACCGCATCCGCAAACAGTTCGCTCCGCAAGTGACGTATGAGGCAATCCAGCAGCCTGCGGAGTCGGATAACGAGGATAACGAGTCCGAGGTTGGTGATGCCGCGTCGACGGCTCCGCAGCAAGCCCCTTTCTCCGCATATGAGTATGCGGTGTTCCTCCTCTTGGGGGTCTCTATGCTATGGGCATGGTACGTTCATTGTGAGCCCGGAAGGACCAGCTCAATGCGTCTCCTTATCGTTCACCAACTATAGAGCGTCCACTTGCTAATCAGCGTGCCTCGATGACTGTAGGAACATGTTCCTCGCAGCAGCTCCATACTTCTATCATCGCTTCCAGACGGACGACTGGGCAGCGACTCATTATCAGCCCTCGATACTGACCGTGTCGACGGTCACGAACCTGGGGTCGTCCTTCATCCTGGCCAAGCTCCAGAAGGGCGCCTCCTACCCCAAGCGGACGGTCGTCTCGCTGCTGATCAACATCGTGGTCTTCACCCTCCTAGCCTTCTCAACAATCTTCATGAAAGATGTCTCCGTGGCCACCTACTTTGCCTTCTTGATGTTCATGGTCTTTGGTGCCAGCCTCGCCACGGGCATCAACCAGAATGGCGTCTACGCGTACGTTGCCGGCTTCGGACGAGAGGAATACACGCAGGCCATCATGAGCGGCCAGGGCGTGGCCGGCGTACTACCATGTATCGTTCAGATCGTCTCTGTCCTCTCCGTCGCACCCAACCGGGGAGGCGGAGGCCATAACGACAACGACCAAGACCACGGCCCTGCTCCCCCGCAGGAATCCTCCAAATCGGCCTTCGCGTACTTCATCACCGCCACCGCGATCTCCTCCCTAGCCCTCATCGCTTTCACCTCCCTCGTCAAACGCCGCTCCCACTATCCCAGCCTCAGTGCTACCAGCACCAGCACCATCGACAGCAACAACAACAACAACGATGACGACGACGACGACACCTCCGAATCCAACTCCAACCCCAAAACCCGATCCATCAGCCTCTGGACCCTGTTCAAGCGCCTTCGATTCACCGCCCTAGCCATGATCCTCTGCTTCACCATCACGATGACCTTCCCCGTCTTCACCGCACAGATCGAATCCGTCCACCGAAACGGCGAGTCAGGGTCATCCTCGCGCCTCTTCGACGCCCCCGTCTTCATCCCGCTAGCCTTCTTCTTCTGGAACGCCGGCGACCTCGTGGGCCGGATGCTGGTGCTGTGGCCGCCGCTCTCGCTGGTGCACCGGCCCTGGGGGCCCGGGGCGCTGCTGGTCTTCGCCTGCGCCCGCGCCGCCTTCATCCCGCTGTACCAGCTGTGCAACATCCGCGGCCGCGGCGCCGTCGTGCAGAGCGATTTCTTCTACCTGGTCGTCGTGCAGTGGCTGTTCGGCGTCTCCAACGGGTACCTGGGCAGTAACTGTATGATGGGCGCCGGGCAGGTCCCCGCCGAGGAGCGGGAGCCCGCCGGCGCGTTTATGGGGTTGATGCTGGTCGCGGGGCTGACGCTAGGGAGTCTGTTGAGCTTCCTGGCTGCGGGCGGGTAAGCGTATTTCTCTATGCTTGGTTGGACTTGGTGTGTTCTTGGGATTATTCTCTAATAGACTATGTGTACTACTGTACTTCCCATTTGCTGTAGAGTAAAATGGGATGGGAGATCGTACCCAATTTATCCGGCTCAGGGTTCGATGGGGTAGGTACGCTCAAAGAGTTGCCGGTCCTACCAACATTCAGCACGCAGTTGACAGCGACACAAGTCCATCTCAGTATTATTTTAGAGATCAGTAGATGCATTAATAGAGAAGATCCACCCGCCACCAACCAAACCCCCCACCCCATCTCAGTTCAACTAATTATGAATACATTGTACATGAAAGTATGCATCATCATCATCAATCACCCCCAGAATACAGGAAGGAAGGAAGCAAGCAGGCGAAGAAGGGCAAGCAGGATAGGCCGGAAAAGCTACCAACATAGCGTTGGAGATAAACCCTTTTGTTCCCCAGGTCCTTTGCTCCCCCATATGCCTTAATGCCTAATGCAGAAGAGTCAAGAAGAAAAGGAAGTCAAGAGAAGATTGTCAGCCAGCTTCGCCGTCGCCCCAGCAGAAAGGTGCGAGACGCGACACGACTAACCCCGACGGGTGCTTCTCTTCATCATCCGTCTCTGTTCCTTCTGCGACTCGCGATCCAGGTACTTGCGCTGCT
This sequence comes from Aspergillus aculeatinus CBS 121060, assembly GCF_003184765.1. NCBI lineage: Eukaryota > Fungi > Ascomycota > Eurotiomycetes > Eurotiales > Aspergillaceae > Aspergillus > Aspergillus aculeatinus. The sequence continues at coordinate 477,781 of NW_020291470.1, forward strand.
CGTCCGCAGACATGCCGCGGAGGAGGCGCTCGCGCTCCTCCTTCTTGATCTTCTCGGCGGCGAGGCGGCGCTCCTCGGCCTTTTCGTCCTCGTCCGCGCGGCGCAGCTTCTTGATCTCCTCCTCGCGGGTGTGGCGGATCTTGCGGGTGACCTCGGGGCGGAAGTGGGCGACCGCGACGAGGCGGTCGGCCAGGCGCACGAACTGCGAGAAGAGGGGGAGGGAGGTGGCGTAGCCGGCGGCCGAGGAGGGGAGGGTCATGGCGAGCTGGATGCGTTTACGGGGGGTGGTCTCCTCGATCCTGAAAGAAAAGAAAGTGTCAGTGCCGTGACTCACTTACGTTTCGAGGAGGAGGGAAAGGGTTCATCATACTTCAGGGGCTTGTCGATCGGCTGGTCGGTCACGATCAGGTACTTGAAGTCGGAGCCGGCTTTCTCGACCGCCTGGATCAGCTCGGGGGTCAGGAGCACGTCGGTGATCTCGGCGCTCTCGGTCATGACAGTGACCCAGCTGGGGAGCTTGGGGTTCTCGCGGGTGAACGTGAGCGAGGCATCGTAGCGCTCCTGACGGAACTTGCGCATGTGGTTCTTGTGCACGATCGCCCAGACGAAGCCGTCGTAGGTCGAGTTGTTGACTTTCAGGGACGAGGTGTCGTTCGCGGGCACGGGCACCACGTCCTTCTCCTTGCCGTCGAAGGTGTACGCGGTGGCCTCGTAGATCTCGGTGGGCGCCTCCCAGCTCTCGAAGAGGAAGCTGAACACAGACTCGGTCCAGAAGATCACCGGGTTGTACCGCTTGGGCAGCTTGACGGACACGTCCACGAAGGCCACGTTCTGGCGACCCGTGGCGTACGACGCAAACTCCTGCGCCGACCGCTCTTTGAGCAAGGCATCCGGGGAGGGAGCGTCTTCGGTCTTGGTTCCCTCAAAGCCGACGACGGCGAACTCATTCTGCAAGGCCGACGCGTGCGCTTGTGCCCAGTCGCGGGCCCGACGCCGGTTCTTGCGAGTGCCCCAGAAGTGGAAGATGACGATCAGCAGGATGATCGGCATGACCATGGCTTCCTGCATGAAGTCTTGCGGCGAGGTCCGCTCCCACACCCGGTACCATTTCGTGTACGGGACCGGGCTTCCAGCGCCCACTCCGTGGGTGTTGATGGCCGGAGTGGTGGACGAGCCGGGGACGAGGGAGGCCGGAGAGGGCTCTGGGGCCTCAACGAAGTCGGCGAAATCTAGTGAATGGTTGTGTTAGGAAAGGCTTGCGCTGGGGGTGTTTGTCGGGTCGGTCGGGGCTGGATGGAGCTCAACCCCGGATTTTGGGAAATGGGGTTGCGTGCGTGACTTTACCATCGTCGACCCTGGCCGGGTTGGAAGGCTGCGAGCCTCCAAATAGGTTTTGGAACATGCCCGCCATAACGAGATTTTGGGGGGGGGAATTGAAGAATCCGGGATGTTGACGAGCGAGGATCTGGCGACGTGGCGACGGAAGGAAGCAGACGAGAAGGAAGAGAAGAGGAGGAGGAGGAGGAGGAGGAGGAGGTTTGGCGTTGGGTCGACCGGTTGACGTTTGTCGCAATCGGAGGCTGCCGAGTTCGGCTGGTGGAGCCGCCCTCGGCCTCCAACGCCAGTTTCCACGAGATAAGACTCTCTGTGTATTTACTCCTACTCTTACAACTCAGGTCAATTGCAAGTAAGCAACAGTACAAAAGTAGTAGAATTCCTGGTTGCTAGGATGTTTATTCTCAATTGCGGGCCCAATCCTTGAGACTTGGTTCACCTGCAACAACATTGATACTGATAGGAACCAAGGCGAAGAAGAGAGGGAAATGAGAGAAATATTTACAATGTCAAAGAGAGTCGGTCAGCGAGCGAGGTGGTATCCTTGGAAGAAAGCATGTCGCTCACAGAAGCACAAATTGCACAAAAAAAGCCCACAAAATACACGCCCGATTCTTTTATGGATACAGCCCAATCAATATACAAGTTCTAGCACCCGCTCCAAAGTTCACCCCGCGAGATGATCAGAATCAAAATAAGAAGCAGAGCGGAAAAATTAAAATCAATGTCGTAGCGGTCGTGAATGGCTCCTGAACCTGGAGCCTTGAGGAATGCACTGAGCACAATGGCAGTCCTGATAAGAAGAGAAAAAGGTGAAAGTAGGTGGAGAAGGATGATCATTGACCATACGCCGGAGGAGCATCTTCATGACTTAAACGATCCCAAAAGGCACTGCAATTGCCACCAGGGGTCAGCTTCTCATCGCGCATGCGACGGGCAATTTCCCCAGCGAGTCTTTCGACCAGCGCTTGATCCACCACGCTAGAGGTTGGTTTGGAGTCTGTGAACGGGAGGGCTGTCGCAGGTAAGTTGCGGGTTACAGCTGCTTCTTGCTGCTTCTCGCTCTCCCGGCGAGAGGACATGTGAGGATGCATAGAACTCCGAGGAGTGGCATCCACGTCAACGACTGCAGGATGACGAGGAGCCGCAGAGGATGATGATTCGCCGACGTCCCGTAACATTTCAGTTGCGATATTACGCCGTGGCATAGCAGGTCTGGATAAACTGGCACGATGTCGTTCAGGGATCGTTGGAAGATGAAGGTCGCTGCTTGGCGAAAGTGGGGGCGTCACTGGATCATCGGTCTGCTCGCTCACCACAGGTAGAGGAGCTGAGTAAACCGATGCGGCGCTCGTAGTCTCCGTATAGGTACTCTCACCACTTACGCTGACGGCATCATCTGTCGTCTTGGGGCGACGCAAATCAACGACGCGCTTCTTCCGCTTTCTCGCGTTGGATTTCGAATGACGTCCTGAACCCAGGTTCAACCCGTAGCTGCTGAAAGTGTGCGTGTTCACAGAAGACCTGCTTTGCGCAGATACCATGCTGGCCGTGTCCTGGAAGGAGGAGGACAGGCCCCCAATCTGCGAATGGGTCCTAGAGAGGACTGAGCCAAGCGGTGACGTCACGCCTCCAGAGAGATCGCCCGAGTCGGAAGGTGAAGTCCACGCGCGATATACAACTTCCTGAATAGATGGAGTGAAAAGCGATAGCGTCCGCTGGGAATCCGTGAGTGCAGCGAGTCGGAGAAGGTTCTTTTGGGAGAAGAGAGAGTGGGTCTCAACGGTGGAATCGAGGGAGAGAGAGGCGATTTCCGATTCATCCAAAGCGTTTCCGGACGCATCGACCGGGTCTTGTGGCGGGCTTGCCAAGGGATCTTGACCTGGTCCTTCGCCTGCAGTGTCCGCAGCTTCATTCTGAAGATCTTCACCAGCGCGATATTCCGGAACCCAGAGTCGAAGGGATAGGCGGTGGATGATAGCGGGCAATTCGTCCATGAACAGAATCCGAAGCTGTGCCTCTATCTCTCTTTGCAAGAAGTCGCGCACAAAGGGAATTGAATCGAAGGTTGAGGAGACTTTGAGAGATTCGAGTGGATCATTGCGGAAGACAACAGTGATTCCTTTTTGCTTGGAGAACACTAATATGACGAAGCCGGAGAGTTTGAAATCGGAGAGGGTGATTTGCAAAGGTATGGTGAGAGGAGTTCTGTAATGCAGCGAGTGAAGATGTTAACAATAAATCTTGAGGGTGCGCGAGAATAGAGTTCGCTTGTAGGAGTCACACTCACGCTGCGGCGACGGGCATGGGAGTCGCGAACGACGGTCGGGTGAGAAGATAGGTGTTGAGTGGATTCGCCTGCACTCGCGTCTTAAGGGTGAGAAAGGCGTCTCCAGTGTATGACATCTTGAAAATGCCCCGAAATCGATCCTCCGCCAGATCGCCAATTTCCAGAATCTCTAGTTCAGGCGGGATGGAACCGAGATTCAATTCAGTCACGATGATATCGTCCACGATGATGGGCGGCTTGGGAGATTTGTTCAATGCGGCAGTCAACAGATCTTGGGCACGAGTATAGAAACTCGCGTCCGCCATAAGCGGCGACCAGTTGAAGTTGAACGCCATAGTCGCTCATCGAAAGGATGGAGTCACTTTTTTTTTTATTCAATCGAACGTGCCGACATGGGGAAGGAATACTGAGGGACGGAACTCAGACAGGGTGAAGAAGCTTAGAAGAGCCTATTTATTGGCCCATTACAAGGAGGAGAGCGACAAGAGGTCGGGGTAAGGAGGGGAAGGAGCAGAGTGATGGAGAAGGGGGAGGAAGTATTGGTGGTGGTAGTGGAGGAGGAGGAGGAAATAGGTCGATGCGCCGATAAGCCGACCGTGAATGGGGAGGAGACTGAATAAAAATGGATGGGCGGATTGAAAGGAAAAAAAGACGAGCGGCGAACATTTCCCGAGGGTTTGCTGGCTCAATCCGGTAATCCTGCGGCGCTCGCGTGATCGACGCGACGGACCTTTGTAGCTCTTGTTGTAGCTTCCCCTTCTACCTAAAGGGGTCTCAAAATCATTTCAAACATAAGAATGATATTGATATTACATCCCTGGAAGGTTTTGACCTGATGCGACCCAGCAGCAGTGTTTGCGACCGCAGCGCTGTGTGGTGTCTTGTGTCTATGAAGAAGCAAGAGAAAAAAAAAGCTCAGCAGCCAAAAGGGGAAGGGATAACGTCACTCCATGTCGGCTTTTAGTTTCTTTCTTCCGTTCTGCTCCGAAGACTCAATTGTTATGTTCAATGGGGATTTATGAACAAATGAATCCTGATGACTCTTCTTCTAATTACTGGATGATCTGCTGACCTGTTCCTCCTTCCATCCGTGCATCCTTTGCATTAAACCATCCTTATTCCCGCTTCTCCTGACTGGATCTTCACATTCCAAATGAAAGGCCCGTGCTGGGAAACAGAGTGGGAATTTTTCCTCATTCCCGGTCCACCCGTCCCTGTGAAACTCCCGGCTAGCCCGTGTCAATGCTATTTACAGAGTACGGGTGTAGATTCATTGATATCCTTAACTAGTTACTGTCTCAAAACACAGTACTGAACATGCCCCGCCACCTTACATTGCCCGAAAAGGAACCTTCAGACTATGGTGCTTCAGATCCAGTTCAAGGTTTGTATGGAAGTTGCCCGACGGGTTCTAATTCCTGCCCGCTGGCTTACATGCTGAGGTAGGCAACATTCGCAGTCGCAACATTCGCAGTCTGACCTGCAATTCAGCCTGCCCTTTTTCTTGCTAGACAATAAACATGGTGTACTCCGCAGTTGCTCTTGAAATCAAGCCCATAGACAGTTTTGTTGTTTCATGCAGCAAATAGTTCTTGTATATGTTTGCACACAGACAGAACTATAGACGCAATAATATATGTATTGTACTAAAAGATTTCATCATCGACAAGCACGAATTGCAACCCTTTTCTCTATCTACACTTTCGAAATGACCGCTCTCCTTTCTCTGCTCGTAACCCCTTATATTCATTTCCTACGTACCTCCTTTTGTACCTTTTCCAGTGAGTATGAGACTATGAATGCCAGGTCCGCTTATATAATCTGCTGTCTTTCCTTCTCCTCAGCAACGACTGGCACTAAGCCTAAAACGGGAAGAGAACAATAAGCTACCTCCGCGGTATGCCAGTGCCGCTGCAGCTGTCTCTTTCGCATCAACGCAATCGATAACCTCCCAGCGTCCCTCACATTAGCGGGCAGCTAGCCCACCGACCATCATCGAAAGTCTCCTCCTACTAGTCAAGCACAACGAAGCCGCCATGTTTCCGCCTTCCTCCCCGGTCGCTGCGACCGGTGACCAACAGCAATGGATGCCCCGAGTGGCAACCAGAACCCGCACCGTCGCTCAGAGAAAAGTGTACGGAAAGAGGAGGGCAGACGCCCCGAGGGCTGTGCTCGATCAGCGAAGCCCCGCCAAGGCTCCGGAGTGGTTGGAACCTAAGAAGCACGAGAAAGAGAGCGGCGAGGATCCGGTAGAGGGTGTGCGGGTGAAACTAGCGGAGGTGGCGATCGAGGAGAAGAGCACGCTTATGGATCTGACAAGGAAGGGGAAAGCTGAAAAGACGAGGAAGAAGACCTCAGAGGACAGATCTGACGTCGTGCAGTCAGTTGAAGAAAATGAGGTGAAGCCTACATCTGCTGGGGATCGGTCCGGCCGAACTTCGAAACCACAAGATGAGCCGGAAACCGCGCAAGTCCAATCGAAGGGCACCGGCACACCGGAGAAAAATACCCGACAAAAAGCGAAGCCACGGTACGACATGATGGTGGAAGTCCGAGTCAGTCCTAAGATCCCGGCAGAGCGAGCCCTACGACGGAACAAGACGTGCGAAGTTCCCGCAGAATCTGAGCCGAGGGCATCACGAAGGAACAAGGACAAGCCAGTAGCTCGGGTGTCAACTGGCTGTGTTACGGATGAGAAGGCCAATGAATATGTTCGCCCGATCTTGAATGAAGCGCTGTCCGCGGCTGCGGCGCAGAGTGTCCAGAAGTTTGCCTCGTGGGCTGGCCGGGCGGGGAACCTGTTAGAGGTGGTCAAGATTGCTGAAGGGTCATATGGAGAGGTCTACAAGCTTCGATTACGGGAGGAGGTGTGCAAGAAGGAGATGTCCAGATCCAAGCTCGCCCGCCTGAAGGCTTATGGCGACGGGGTCTTCAAGGTTGTGCCCCTGCGGGCTCAGAGTGGGCCAGGCTCGAAGAAGTTCACCAGCATTGATGAGATCGTGTCCGAAGTCAAGATGCTCAAGTATCTGGATCCGATCCCCGGATTCGCTCGCTTCAGAGAAATCCACGTGGTTCAGGGCCGGTTCCCTGATTCGTTCCAGAGAGCCTGGGACCACTACAAGAATACCAAGGACGACTGCTGGAATCCGAACCCATCCAGTAAAAGGGCCTATCCCGACTCGCAGTTGTGGGCGATTGTGGAAATGGATGATGCTGGCTGCGAACTGGAGAAGTTCGCGTGGACTTCTATCTTCCAGATTTACGATATCTTCTGGGGAGTGGCAATGGCGCTTGCTCGGGCGGAGGAATACGCATTGTTCGAGGTAAGCCTTTGATCTTCTGCCAGCCACAATCAAGTCTGACATCCAATAGCACCGCGACCTACATCTAGGCAACGTCTGTATTCGAAGTACTCGGCCAGGGGGGTGCATGGATCCACCCACAAACAAGGAGATCATGGATCAGTCGTACAAAAGTGGCTTCGGACTTAGCTCCCTCGAGACGACCATCATCGACTATTCTTTATCTCGCGCACAATTGCACCTCAGCGAGGCGGCCGAGGAACATGAGATCGCCTCGTCAGATCTCGACAAGAAACAAATCTTCGATGCGATCGGACGGGATGAAGATGAGATCATGCTCAGAAACACATACCGATAGTGAGTTGCACCGGAACAACCTCGCACGCCGGCATCACAAGTGCAAGATTAGTTGACTATCTTGACCTTCAGCATGCGCGCCCAGCTCTATCACGGCGAACCCCTCAAGACCGAAAAATGCCCCGACATCACGGGTATCTGGGCCGAGTACGCCCCTCGAACCAACCTCGTCTGGCTCCTCTTTCTCCTCCAGTCCCTCCTCAAGAACAGAAAACCCGAGATCCCCTCGCTCTCAGCACCCCGTCAACCCCTGGCCCCATGCTCACCCAACAAGGGCCTCAAACCGACCGCCGCATCCAAGAATAACACCTTAAAACCACAAACGCCGCCGACGGTGACCCCTGTTCACGCTGATAGTGTCTCGGACCTGAAACAGACGCTCGAGAAGAGACTGACCGCCGTGCTGGAGCTGCTCGACCTCGAACACGGACATGAAGACATGTGCTGTGCTGCGGATCTGGTCGCCTACGCGATTGACTCGCAGTGGCTGGATGAGCAGGACTTTTTCTGATTTCTGGTTTTGCTTCTTCATTGTTCCGCTTTGCGAGGGCGCCGGAGGTTTTATTTTTACGGTTTTGTTTCCTTCTGCATGATAACATATAGATGGCAGGGGCGTTACGAGCGGCATCAGCGGCATCAGTTCTTTGGGTTAGAATATACCACTTGGCATCGCTGAACCAATCATGCGGTTTGGATGGAATTATAAGTATGAGACGTGAGATCTAAACAGGTCAAGGCTTGGCTTGCAGGATTGAGTAACTGGATCTAGCTGTTTTGGTCGCGCGTAGAGAAGTAACAATGCGTTGATTAGAGCACGCTCCTAATCTGCTGCTCAAGTTGAGGTTCTTTGCCATATACTCTGTTGGGACTCTTGACCGGCGAATACCCGTAGAGCGCACAAGTCATGTTGTTCTTATAAGACCATTGGTAATAGCTAACCCTCGAATTATACCTAAGCTTTGTAGATTTGAAGATCTGAACCCATATATCTATCTATCCTATACTCTACATCTATCTACTCTATCACGGGAACCAAGTCCTACCGTACAGTATGCCCCCCTTTCCGGTTGTAAGCCACCATGATATCCCCGACCATTTACAATTTTCCATAGACCTTAACCCTCTCGTCGACAGGCTTCTGCTCTTTCGGCCCCGGCGCTCCCTCGGGGCTGCCAAACACCAACTGTGCACTCAGCTTCCACTCCTTAGGCACATTCCACGCCTCCGCCACCGGGGCATCGATCAGGGGATTATAGTGCTGCAGGTTGGCGCCGAACCCCAGAGCCTCTAGACCAGTCCACACTAGACGAAGGCACCGAAAGTCAGCCGGCCGGCCCATCGACCCACGAGCTACCCTTTACTGCCGCAACAGCAGCGCACAGGGAATAAGAAGAGGGGGTGTCAAAGCAGGAAAAGGAGAGCACAGGAAAAAGAAGCCTACAGAAATACTGATGCATAGCATTCGAATGTTGGGCCCATGGTTCAAACTGATCTTTGTAGAGCGCAAACTTCTCGGAAAATGGCTTGATGTGCGCCGGATCTTCGTAGAAGAGGACCTATCAACAGAAAAAAAAAAGTCAGGGACCCTCTCTCACTTCAGCTCACATCCAAACCAAGAGCAGATAGAGAGGGCGAGGGATGGGAGCGGGAAGGTGGGAACAGGAACTTGGACTCACCGTCCCAACCGCAGCTTTGAATCCCTCCAGCTTGGGCAAGGTTTGATTCTTCCACACCTGCTCGGGCACTGCGCCCGTCTTGACCAGGTTCTGGAAGACGCCGATCACGAGGTCCCACAGCCGCTCGTGCTCCTTGTGCAGGACGACGACCACGCGGGTGGATTGCGTGTTGAAGGCACTCGGGACGTGCAGGATGGCTTGCTGCACGAGCTCCTCGATCTGGGCGTCGGGGACGGAGTGGTTGCGGCCCAGTTGGTAGACCGTGCGGCGGTTCTGGGCAAGAGAGATGAGGGATTGTGCGCTGGGAGTCTTAGCTGGGGCAGAGGAAGAGGACGAGGACAGTCGGATTGTGGTTGCTGGAGTCAACAAGGAGTTGGTGGAAGCGGTGCGGGGGATGGTGAAGCGCACTGCGGGGGTGCAGCGGCGGAGGAGGAGTCGGGGCGTAGCCATTGTGTGGTATATGCACAGGTCTTCGATTGATGGACTGGAATGCTAGGGTCAGTTTGCGCTCTCCTCTTGTTTGGGAATGTGGTGCCGTTCTTATAGTTGTGCCGGATTTACAGTATGCGGATTGCGGAGTCGAGCTCCGACGGGATCTCGTATTCGCGCGGAATTGCGGAGATAGGCTTATTAATAGCGTCATTGGTTCAGGTACGGAGTACGAAATTACCAATGAATGGCATGGCCCCTGGGGTTCTGGGCCGATTAGGTAAGGCTGATTCAGGATGACAATATGGAGCTCGTGTCGGGGGAGGGGTTTTATCATGTCTGATAATCTGTACAAGTAAGTCTGCGATTGCATTTTCTCGATTAAGCTCGTGGGCCATCGTTGTTGAAGTCCATTGTTTTCGGATGCAGGATGACATCATTGTCTGCAACTCCTATACCTTTGTACTCATTCATACTCAACGCCGTGAGGTCTTTATGATTATTCGACAATCCTCTACCCTTATATACTTCGTAAAGTATGTCTGTTGGAGTAACTTCCGCAGGTTATCCATTAGTATCCATGATCATGGATCTATGATTCAAGCCTGCCTTTCCTATTTCGGACAACTCGCTTTTTGGCCAGGGAGCTTTGTATGGCTCCTTCCCAACCTTTTGGCAGCTCACGACAACCACAGTGAATGATAATCTGCTCAAAGGAAGCCAACTTAGTGCTCTCCCTCTGTCTAGTGAGTTTAGTGAAGCCATCTGGATAACTCCATCGCATTCTTACTGATCTCAATTATGTCGCTCATTTTTAGGACTACGAAGTCGCCCTTTCTCCTCTTCTTCTTCATTCTAACTACAATTCTCTTTGACATCAGCCCCGTGTGCCTGGCCTCGAATGAGGCAGCACGAGATGTACTCTACGGAGCAGTCATCACTCATTGTGCGGTTCCCGGCACCGTGGCTCTCACCTTCGATGACGGACCAGGCATGTACACTCCGCAACTCCTCGACCTCCTCAGCGAGTACGGTGCGCGCTCCACCTTCTTCGTCAATGGCTACCAGCTCTCCAATCACCACGACATCCTGGTCCGCACCCTGAACGAAGGACACCAGATTGGTTCTCACACGTAAGCAAGAAAGCTTGTCTCCTTCCCTTTGCGCATCACCAAGAAATACCGAGAAAGCAAAGACTGAACACGAGATGTAAACTCAGGTACGATCACGCTCGTCTGTCCGCTTTACCATACAGCGAGGTTATCGAACAAATGCGCCGGCTGGAAGCAGCATTATACGACACTCTCGGCGTGGTTCCGACGTACATGAGACCGCCCTATCTCGCCATCAATGGAGAAGTCCTCGCCGCGATGGGCGAACTGGGATACCATGTGATCAGCACAAGCGTGGATACCAAGGACTATGCGCACGACCATCCGGACTTGATCCCGAGGAGCTTCACGAGATTCCTGGAGGGTCTGAATGCTGGAGGTTCGGTGGTTTTGGCCCACGACACCCATGAGCAGACCGTGGCAACGTTGACACGGGCGATGCTGGATGAGATTGTAGCCAGGGGGCTCATTCGTAAGTAATATATAAGTCTAGTTAGTGCTTTGCTTTGCTTTGCTGCAGCAAATGCTAATGTCACGGGTGCTGGTTCTAGCTGTCCCGGTGGGAGAATGCTTGGGAGACCCGGAGTATAATTGGTATCGTTAATGCCACGAGCAGATCAAGGCAGTCTGTGGACGCCCACTTGGCTGCATTTCTTTACTTAGTTCCGTTCTGTAATGCATGTTTTAGTCTTCATGCTGTGTTCGGTATTTGGTTCCATAATAAGGTACATCACAGTGACAATGTCGGGAACTGAGAGGAAGCCTTAGAGGATTAGAGCCGGTCAGGCTGCGCCTTTAAGGAAACAGGATATCGGACTGTCTCGGGATGAACTTTCTTTCGTCACCCCTTTATTATTTGTAGAGCTAATTTTTGATATAGATTTCAGTTGGCTCTTGACTCTTTTACATGAGTACCCCAAAGAAACGACATTTCACGCGCGCATTCACACCTCACTAGTAGACCAGGACATACTAGAGGGGTCCATGTACGGTGGAATCATGTCCCCCTACGGGGAAGGACTGGAATAGCTACCTGTAACTTTATATCATTAAATTCTACCCATCTAGGTCTAAACTTTTGAATGTACAGTACAACAATAGGTGTCACGGGAACCGACTCAGAACTTTTGATGACGAAAACTCGAACAAGTATAATATATGACTTTCTCGGTGTACTGCAATAGCAAGGTCTGTTAGCAGCTGCCTCCATGCCAAGCATACTGCATGCCAGGTTTTGGGGGGGGGGGTATTCACGCAACTGAGTTGGGCTGGGCCTCGATCCGAAGTCACCTGGACGCCCCCTGACCGGCCCTCCGTCCGGGAGGGAAATTGTACTGCGCGTCGAGATCGTCTTCCTTGGCTGCCATCAAGCCCCGCCATTGGCTGGAGCGGAAAGGCTTCATTGCCTGCTGGAAGGATTGCTTGATCTTCGTCGCGACGCCGGCCATCTTGTGGAATTTGTTGAAGGGGGATTGTTGATGGGATAAGGGTTTATGTGTATGTTTATGTATGGATGTATGGATGTATGGTTGTGTGTATGGATGTGTGTATGTGTGTATGGATGTATGGATGTATGGATGTATCACTGTAGGTGTACTTGTATAATGTATATAGGTATCGCTAAATGCTGGGAAGAATTGTACTGTGAGGTGAGGAGTAGTGTGCAGAAACGCGGAGAGATAATGAAGGCACGAAGGCTGGAGAATACTTCCGAGGACGAGGGACTGAGAGTGACGAGTACGCGGCTATTAGAACCGCTGAGTGGCCATAGTGGTTGTGTTGCTATCAATGGACTCGGTAGATGAAGTTGAGATCGTGACGTCAGGGGTGAGATCTGGCATGGTCGTTTACGGTTATGGTTGGGGAGGGATCGGAGGATGAGAGGATCGCGAAGATGTAAGAATTGAACTCTCGCTAAGATGATTGGTAATGGCAGCTCCGCTGATGAGGTATCTTGCGAAGACAGAAAAAAAAGTGATGCAAAATGATTGTGTTGCGTGGGGATTGAAGCTCTAAACCATAAGTTCTTGCTTATCGGTTCATTGGTCTTGTGGTTTGTTGTTGTAATCAAAAAAGCTTGTAGCCATTGTTGTCGAGATCCAATATTCCTGGGTATAGGATGACATCATGACATCCTTTTCCTGGTAACATGATGGCTACTTTATCTCATGGTCATGGATGCAAACTATCCAGTGAGCTGAGAGTCATAGCTACATCTATTCGATATGTGCGACAGATAATGGTCATGTCGACCAGAGTATGATGTATTTCTTTGGATAATCAGACTGAAAAACAATCTGAGTGATGTCTGATTGATTAGTGTACACGCAGAGAACGCCCATTACATGCTCAGCATCAAACATAACATCGGGCCTGGATGCAGCGCATTACTTCCCTTGGAAACCGAGAGACAAGTTATGTAGAGGCTGATAAAGAGAACAATACTTTACTAATTTAAAGGAGCCATGATGGGGGTAAAAGGCCGTTTCGTCGTTGTGAAGTTGAAGGTAATGAATGTGATGCTGTATCGCTCCGTAAGATGGGTTCTACAGGCCCCAGCCCGGTGCCGACATAGACCTGGACTCGTAGTGGATGAAGCTTGGTCAAGTAATTGCTGTCCAGCTCATATCGACGGTTGAGAGTGATTGCGTGGGCCTTGTAGTGCACACTCATTCTCAGATACACTGCTCCTCGCTCCCATGTACCAGCCCTCATCATTCAGGCGATGTTCCAAGTCAAGCCAATACTTCGCCTTGCCTCCCGCCCCAGTCTTGAGATCTAGGTCTCCGAGGCGTACTTCGATCCGACTGGTCTCATCTTTCGGTATCTGCATCGAGATTAGCTTAGTGGGTGTGGCAGTCCAGCCAGGAAAAGCAGAAAAACACACCCTGATAAACATTGTACAGTCGCGGAGAGTCATCCCGAGCGATTTTTCGACCGAGGTGACAGGAGGACCATGGAGCCCCACGTCGCACATGCTCTTCTGGTGTGCTAGGAGTTCCTGCAGGGTACTATTCCGATAGAGTACCTTTGCCAGCCGGGCCTGATCTTTGCATCCCTTGACGAACCGGGCCGCTCGGAGAACATTCTCGAATCTGTCGCTCACCAAGTCCAACGGACAGAATGATGCTTCCTCGGACTTGCCGGTTTTGCGCGCCTTGTGATTCTTCATTTCGCGGAGTGCGCATGTCCGGCACCGTCGAGAGTTAGCTGGGGCTGACGGAGATTGGGCGAGCCACTTAGGCTTCAGCTCGGATAACGTGGTCCCAGGACTAGCGAATGTGGTCATGTCAGTTATCAGAAGCCCGAATGTCTCTGTCGTAGAGAGATATACGCCTTGTCGTCTTCTGGGACGCTGCCCGGTTTGCTCCGCCGCTAGAAGCTGCTCATTGCATAGTTGAACCAGTCCTCTGGGAAGACAGACAAGTTCCTGATCGACGAGCTCTTCCGGTTTGAAAAGAGGCCGAATGCATTGGTCGAAGTTTCGTGCAATCTCTTCATAGGGGATTCCTGAGCTTGTGTCTTTCCGAAGACGAAGCAGCTTTCCTTTGAAGCTGGCGGGTATACTATAACAATCCGTTACGCCTGATGGCAGGTTGGAAGACACGGTTATCGGAATATCTTTAGGATTTCGCCCCTTATGAGTTTGGGTAGAAAAGAGGATGCGATAGATGATATTGGCGCCCCCTTCCGCAAGATAGACGAGCTCGGCCCCTACCGGGAGCTCCAGCATATTGGGCTTTGGCATTTGTTGAGGGCTCACGGAATCTGTGGTCAAGGATGATGAATCAAGCAGGAACTCATATCCATACAAGTAAAAAGTTCCTCGGACTTCCTACAACGCACTTTAAGATGGTAGCGAAAGACCAAGGGGGGATGTTCAGCAACGATGTATAGAGTCACGTGGTCGAAGTAGTTCCTTCGAGGAAGAAAAAGTCCGTAGGGCGCATGCGAAGATATGTAGCAGTTAAGGTTTAAGAAGAGCAGGCTGCGATGTATGAGAATTCCGATCTCTCAAAAAGGGCAAGAGACCTTCCCAAACCCTGCTGTACGACTGTTCGATCCGGCAGCAAGTCAAATAACGTGGGCAGACAGGAGTAGCTGATCTATGAACTAGTGCAATAATCGCTTGTCCCCAGGCTCTCACGTCCTTGTGTCAGTACTGAGCCTCGTTAAACCCAGCCAATTGATGTGCAGGCGATGGAGAATAAGCTGTTGAAAATGAGATCTGATCGCTTCAAATCAGGCTCAGGTGATCTTGCCTTGGAAGTAAGCCTCTGCTCGTTGATTCGTCCGTGAAGGAATGAGCCACTCCAAATATTGATGGAAAAGCCCCCAGCCCAATTTCGTTTAGTGCAAGGGCAACTACTTAGTACTTTGTAGATCTAGGACCTGAGCCTTGTGCAGGGATTTGAATCGCATCAGCCACCGTGGCGGTCGGACTTCCTGTTCTTAGGCGGAAACACTAAGCTTGCAATTCCTTGATCAGCCCTGAAGTTGAA
The DNA here is from genome assembly GCF_003184765.1 of Aspergillus aculeatinus CBS 121060. NCBI lineage: Eukaryota > Fungi > Ascomycota > Eurotiomycetes > Eurotiales > Aspergillaceae > Aspergillus > Aspergillus aculeatinus. Next base: position 492,784 of record NW_020291470.1, read on the forward strand.
TTCAGGGAGTGCAGATCTGCTGACACTAGGCGCGAACCGGCCACCAATATTTGGAAATGGTGATAGAAGCAGCTAGTTTCGAGGAGAGAAGATATTGGACTATCACAGCACCGGTAAACCCAGCTGAGCGCAGGGCGTCGGGCACACGGACGTCGGTAGGAAACCCGTGCTGCCTTGGTTGCTGCACAATAGCTGGCGATAGGCGGTCAAAAATGGATAGCAGGAGGTGATTCGTATTCAATAGATTGGTCGACAATGTCACGAAACCTGCCTAGTTCTCTGCTAACTCCTGCGAGCAATATACTCCAGGGACGGCTAACGTCGATCTATCGGGCTGAGCCAATGGAGGAATGAATGGTCGATTGAACCGGTCGGCCAACGAGGCTGCGTCACACCCGAGTAGAGTAGTAGGCAAACCCACCAGAGTCGAAGTAATTCAAAGAAAGAGGAGAAGGGAAGGAGATTGAAGGAAAAGTGCTAGTTATAGTCCACGATATATTCTCAATAGTGCAGTGGGGGTACGAGGCGACCGAAATGAGGAGTTGGCGAGGATTTAGAGACGCGAGGTGAACCGTGGTTCATTTGAAAGCTCAACGGACCGATTTTGGAGGCATCATATATTGACCCTGGAAGTGAAGTGCAACTCACCCTGGAGACATTTTCGAGACGTCTTCCCTTGTCAACAAGCCTCCAAAGGCTCTCGCCAATCAGTAATTCGACTAATTGTTTGCTTCGGTTCCTTACTCTCCATGCAGCCCCATTGGGGTCTCTGCTTGTCACTTTTGCTTTTGATTGTCTTCCTTTTTTTTCTTTCCCGGATGGTCGCCCCGTTCGGCATTGGTATCGGCCCCAGGATAGTTCATTGCATATGCAACGATACGCACCGTAGTGAGACCTAGTGGTCCTCAATTCTGATGACGAGCGAACAGTGCAGAGAGAATGACAAGATGACGGGCGAAGTAAGAGAGACACTCGTCAAAGCGCACAAATAAAGGATTGCTAGTCTATCCAGTCGAGTCCGTAAATTCCGACCAGAAGTGTTCAATTTGGACAGATACAGTTAACTGATGCACCGTATGATTATTGACTCCCCTACGGAGTGGGAAACGAGATTTTGATGAGTTGTTCGCGGCAACCCACAGACCGGTGGTGCATGGTTGGCGATGCGCGTCTTATGTATGTACAATGCTAGAACCGGGTGGACTAAGAATTGCTCATCGGGTCTAGAAGAGAGAATATCTGATGGAGTCAGTCAGGGATGTAGTGAGGGAGTAGTCCTTGTCAAGGTCAATGTTCATATGTTAATGTCGATGAACGGAACGGGGGAAGTCGAAAACGTGGGAGATGATCTTCCCCAATTGCCCCTCCGCTGTTCGGCCCCGCGCTGAGGGAAGAGCAGCGCGAGAGAAACAACAACTACTACTACTTTCATCCAACACCAGAGGTCTCACCATCGTCCACGTCTACTGGGAAACCAAGCTTAGGCTTTTGAGATATTCGTTTGGCTTGCAACAGATAATTGTACATCTTCCGTGAACCTTCAACAATCAGGCTAATCTGAAAATGGACAACATCGCGTCCATCCCAACTCCCCCGCATTGCACGGCGGACTTCTGTTTGATTCCTGTACGTACACTACAGACTACCTTTGTCGCATCGATTTGCTGTACCTGTGTCCCACATTAGCAGGCCGTCTTCCGTCATCATCGACAAGGTATCACCAGCAAGCAGTGCTTATCTCCATGCATTCATGACATGCCTCAGTTTGACGGGACGACTCCGACTGCTTCATGCATATCCATCCATCCATCCATCATATCCCCATCCATCCGTCCACCCACTCACCCATTCTATTCCACGCTATCTTGCCAACACCATACGGAGTGGACCCCCTGAGCCTGAACACTAAGCTGCAGAACGAACTCCCCTCAGTGAGACTAACCCATCCGCGCAGATCGGCACCTCGTCCCCATCAGTGTCCGCCCAAATCGCCGATGTCCAACGCCTAGTCGAGAAGTCGGGCCTCAAGTTCGTCATGCACTCCGCCGGAACAACCCTCGGTGAGTTGCGCAGCTGTGTCCCTCCTAATCTCATTTTTCTTTTGCCCAATGCTTTCTTCTCTTTCCGACTCGTGCACGTAATCATCCCCTCCGTTCTTGGCTAACTGAGGACCCCCAACTCCCTGTGCTCCTTTTGCGGGCCGGGGGGTTGCGGCATCGACTTAAACAGAGGGACCGTGGGACAAAGTTCATCAGGTCATTGGGCAGGCGCATACGATCCTGCATCAGCAGGGTATTGTGAGGATTCAGACGGACATTCGGGTTGGATCAAGGTAGAACACACTCTTTCTTCCCACTCCTATTTCTCGTCTGGTTATAGTTACTTCGGTCTTCGACTTCCCCCTATGATGTCGCATTTTCGAACTGGGAATCGCTCCTAGAAAGGTGATGTCTTATTGGATGGCGTTGGCTAATGTATCATGTCTCCCTGCCGCAGAACCGATAAGGAGCAGTCCTTCGAGGATAAGGTGAACAAGGTCCGCTCCTTGCTTGGGCAGCAGTGAGCATCGGTTGTAAGGGCTTTTGTGGTCGAGTTCAATCTGGCTTACGACCGACAGATTGCCTGCACCTGTCGGGGCATGGAAGATACGGATGGACGGACAAGGAAGGTAAATTCATATATATAAGTACAATGATTGACAAGTCGTTAAGATCCATCAAACAAAAAACGCCGTCTCTATGTGCGGTGAAATGTGAACCATCATAAAGCGAAGGAGCGTCATGAGAATCATCCAGATATCACAAAGATTGAAGGAGCGCCGAGCTTGCATTTATGCATGCCAATGAGAGAACTGCAATGCTGCTAATTCGCAAGGAAAGGGAATGAAAAAGAGAACCCAATAAGAAGGCAGGGGGGAGGGAAACGCGTGCGACAGACTTTAGAGAGCAATCCCACCACCCAACAAGCTGCCCCAGTCCCCGCCGGCCCAGATCCATTCCCCCATGCTGGGATTCGCTCCGTCCATTGCTTTCTGAACCGTCTCCACCAGTCCCTTGAACACATTCGAGTACGTGGAGGCGGAGCTCGTTTGAGTAGTCGACGTGAGATTGGCGCGTCCGGTAGCGTCGGTGACATTGTTCAGACTGTCCACCGTCGATATGGCGGGTCCCTTGTTGAAGAAGTCCACCAGGATGAAAGTCGGTTGGCGGCCATTGTAAGCACTCTTACACTTCTTCGCAGTATCGCCGAGATTGCCCGTGCCGCCGGAGGGGGCATTAGTCGTGCCCACATAGCTTACATTCGGGTACTCAATGTCAAGGATGGTAGTCTGGTAAAGAAAGTGATTCATAAAGGGAAGCCGGTTGGAAGAAAGTGCAGCAGACAAGTCATTCTTCACGGTCGTTGGACGATCGGGTGTACAAGAGAAATTCGACGCCGAGGTCACATCATAGGGGTTCTCCCAGAGGTAGGTGAACTCGTCCATCAGGTATGGAGCTACCGTGTTGCTCGAGGCGCTTAGCGATGCCACAAATGATATCAACCGAGTACCGTCGTTAATCAGCTCCTGTAGAGTGGGCCACGAGCTGGGCGCGGAGGTCTGTGAGGTAGGCGTGTAGGTGTAATTCCCAATGCCCGCTGTCTCATACTCCGAGTGAAGATCCGATGCTGTTGCGTCGTCCGAGTTGACCAGCAGGACTGTGACCACTATGCAGCCATGAAATATTAACTCTCCTGCCTTGTCACTGGGTCAAGGATTTCCAACGGAGGATGCGCGACTTACCATCGTTTGGGTTGGAGTCTAGCCATGTTTTGATCTCCGATAGCCATGTGCTTAACTTGCCTGCATCTAGATAGTCACAGTTGGTATGACATAAGTGCCACTCTGAATCTGACTTGTGCACTTGCGCCGTTACGAGACGTACGCCCGCCTCAAGTTGTAGTGTCGTGTTGTAATATCTGCGCGACTGTCAGTCAGCTCCAAGCTTGAGTCGCGTATGTGGTTCTGCGACTACTCACTGATCTCCAAAGGTTGAGTAATCGGTCGATGCGTCCCGGAGAAACGGACTATCATGTGCGCCTAGATGAGTGATCTCACCGTAGGATTTGGAGCACAGGGACGGCGAGTTGTTGCATGCTGTCTGTCGCGAATGCAGAGCTTTTGCAGCTGCCAAAGGGGCAAGGGCCAGAATTCCCAGTCCTCGCATTGTGGTTGTGCAGGCGACTCTCGGGCGATATGGAGTTTAGGTGTAAAGAGACAAATATGTAGGCAAACCGCCGCAAAATGACCTAGGGAATTAGGACGATAACTATAGAATTGATGGAGGAGCGTAGGGATGGCAAAATTAGACGTCAACGGTCAGAGAAGGGTCACGATCCAATGCTAAAGATGAGAGTAGATATGTATAGGAATGATGCAGCAAGAAGAAACAATGACCCCACTTGCGGAACAATAGAAGAGGTTCGTATTTATTTATTGACTGACAGGTTAGAAAAAATAAAAAGAGGGATAATGAGCAAGCTACGACAGGGGGATGGGATGTGGTACTCATGTAAATCAACGAGAGCACGGTCACTGAGAGAGTTTAGAATCTTGCGTTGATCTGCTTATTGACAGTGGGCCAGAAGGTCTAGGCAGGCCATACAGCAGTTGGGATGTCATGGGTAGCCATGAAAAGATGGAGAATGAACGGGAAGTGTGGCCGCCTATTCTTAGCACAACAGTGGCTCAGCCCGGTCGGACGCGCCATCCCATGTCTTTGTTTGTTGGGTTTGTTTGGGATCTTACGTTGCCCCGGTCGCTTCACGTGCCACCCACCCCCCTTAAGGCATCCAAGTTTCAGGCTTTGTCTGGCCTTAGAAGCTACAAGTAGATATGTGATATATTCGGTCTATTGGGGTCTATATACACTGTCACTGTCTGTTGATACATTATGACCGACTCTGAATGAAAGCCGGTCCCCGCAGTTTTTGCTCCCTCCAGAGGGTTTTACGTGTCCTGCGGTGCGACATCTTGGAACTCGGTGGATTAATTAGTCGAAACACATCGATGTGCTCTCGGCCTGCAAACAAGGATGGCTCTCCCCAGACTCGGCTGATATCGCCGAGTACCTTCTCAAGAGTATAAGGATTTTCTCGTCGCAACATGCGGTTCATGGGGCGGCTAGACCGCCGGTTTCGTCCAAAGACAACAGCAAGCCGTTGCCGACACGCGCGGCTGATGCTGCTTACCTGAAGCTCAACACCGCTACGCTCCAGCTCACGCAGGAGAGCGAGGCCCCGTATCCATGGAATCAAATCATCGACCGCGTGGTAGCGATGGATACTCGGAGAGACTCGCTTGCGGAACCCCCAATGCACGAGGGCTTCCTGGACGTGGCGGCTGAATATTGTGCGGAGCATGTCAGCATTGTGCCCCGAAGCTGGATAGGTCCGACTATGTGGTGCCGCGCTTGATCCTGATATGATGTCCAGAGGTGTATCCTTCTGCGGCCCAGTGAAAGAATAATGACGGGCTAGCCAAAGACAACACTTCCGAAGCTCAACCCAGGAGTCTGTCTGGCCCAGTCGTTTGATCAACTCAATCCAGAGTCTGGCAGATACAGTTGACCCCAATGGAATGGTGCGTTGTAGAACACGGAAGACGAACACCACTTCAATTTGCGGTGGCCGGTCAGGAACTCGGATCGGTCCAGACCCAGGCCGTCGTGGGGTCAAAACATGACTGATCAGTAAGTCAATGCTTGTCTTCGTGAGGGGCTCTCCGCGCAAAGCTAGTTCATCGACTATTTTCGATGCCAACTCCCACTCGCCCGCTCTCAGATGTTTTCGAAAATGGATGTTGAACATGTTTGGTCCTTCGTCGGCTATTTCGCTGAGGATGGCTAGGGTCAGGTTGTAGCGACGCCAGTCGTGACTGAGGTAGTGAGACAACAAGAGAGATTCTTGAACACGCATATCCTCCAGCATGTCGGGATGTTGATCACTTCGAAGTAGATCTGTCAGAACGATACCACGATTTTCTGTGGCTAGCTTGCGGACAAGGCGAGAAAAGATCGAGTCCCCGATGGAAATACCTGCTTCCTGCAGAAGTCGAAGCCTTTCCAGTAGATCGCGGCTGCCATGCGCTCTCACGGCCATTTCCCGTAATGATTGTGGTCCAATAGAAGTAGCACCAAACATCTTGAAGCCAGAGAGAATGAGTTCAAACTTCAAAGCGTCCGTAGCGAATAAGCGCGCGCCCAGGTCGTCCTTGATGGGCTTTTCGTCATGCAAGGACTGTCTTTCGCTAGGGCTCGCCTGCGGTCTATGCTCAGAATTCTCAATTTCAGAGTCTTTAAATTGAATGTCTTCAACCTCACTAGGGAATTGACGGTCGACATAAGCTCGGAGCTTCTGCCGGAATGATTGTAGGCCACGCTTTTCCGCAGCGTGGATCAATGGCTCTATGTCTTGGTAGGAACGGGGATGATCGCCCTTACCCACTAAGAATAGATGCATGAGTACCAGCTCTTGAGCAGGAAGATCATTTTGAAGGAGCGCAGACATGGTGGGAACGTAGATCTGGTGGCCTTGTATCGACCGGCAGATGGTGCGAAATGCCACTAGGCTTGGTAGGAAGCCTTGGCCCTGGTTTTTAGCCTTGTTTTTACCCACAACAGTACTGTTCGAGTGGCGAGCAGAGACGGCCGGTCTTAGGACATGTAGAATGTCATTCGGACTTGCTAGGTGTGGATCTTGAAGTTTTCGATGCCATTCCTCAGCCCGATCGATCAGGCCGCGTTCGATGAAGCCGCCGACAATTCTCTCGTAGAGCTTGGGCCACCGGTTCCCAGTCTTACTCCAGAGCTCTCCCGCATATTCAGCCACCTCAACCATCACAATCTCTCGCTTGAAACCGAGGTCGACAAAGCTCTGCCAGAGAAAGTCGGCCAAGTCCCCGTCCACTGGGAGTCGCACATCGTCCACGCGATCAGTTAGAGCCTCCCAAATGACCATTGTTCCTTGCTCTCCATAGTGCCGTTGACGGTATCGTAGTAGCTCAGCCCAGAGACTGGAATCATTTCGGTGGAGTGGGCTATCCACCAGACGAGTTCCGATGTCGCGTACATGTCCAATATCCGATTCGAATTCTAGCTTCTCTGTTTGTATTCGGAATCGCGATGGGTACCATTGCTTGTCGAGAGAGCTTTCACCATTTGCAACACTATCCTCTGCTTGCGCCTTCGGTGCTTTGATCTTGTGGACCTGGAAGCTCAATTTTCGTCTTGTTGAGGGAGAGGGAGATTCGCTGCATGCTGTCTGTTCTCGGTTGACGGAGGATATGTAATTTTCTTGTCGGGTACTCCTGAATAGACATCGCAGACATCTCTGATCGCGTCTAAGCTCCAATTGTTCAACCCCGGCCGGTGCTGAGATCAGGGAGTCGAGAACCGAAAGAGCTGACGGTCTCTTCAGTAATCGAAGAAGAGCCGGGCGCATGAGTCTTGAGACGAAAAGGAAGAGAGGAGAACGATAGATCTGACCATCCTCCTCATTCGCTCCCTGAAAGCACGGAAAATCTCTTGCACATGTGAATCGATGGTGATTGAGCTCAGCTGCTGCGCACTTGGATTCCGCGGAAACTACTTTTCTGGGGGAGACCAATCTGTTGAGCCAAACCTAGTTAGCTCTGGTACTGCGTCATCACGTGAAATTATTAAGCCTTGCATCCTAAAGGCGGAAGTGTGAGGGTAACCACGTGACCAGGACATGCTCGGGTCCACACTTCACGACATCGACTGATCATTGTTACTGCCAATCTTCTAGCTGCCATTCTCGTCTTCATTCTCTAGAAAACCTCGTTCTTGTCGCATTCGCATAACCGCCAAAATGTTCCGCACCGCTCCTCGCATGGCTGGGTAAGCCTCTACTACTCTTTCTTGTTTTTCATCCCCTTGCACGGTCTCTGCGCTCCCGATTCATAACTCGTTCGTCAGCTCGGGCAGCGCACCGTTGACCGGGCTCTGACCACTGCTTATCTCCCAATTGACTTCCACATAACTGACATATGTTGAATCTCTCCATAGATTTGTGTTCCGTGAGAACCGTGTCCCCTATTACCAGCGTCTCTTCCAGAAGCACGACGGCAAGCGTCAGTGGTATAAGGTTAGTTGGGTTGGAATGATTATATGGTAGCATGGAAGGTCTAACCATCATTCTCCGTTTACCCACAGACCGAGCGCAGCAACTACATCATGTACCCTTACCTCATCTCCGTCTATGGTCTCGGCATTGGTGAGCAATACTCATTCTCGCGCTATCGAGTTGTCCATACTAACGTCTCTTCAGCTACCACCTATGCCATGGGCCGCATGGTCTTCGTAAGTGCTGCCCACATCTAATCTACACTTGACTGCGTTCTTTGCTTGAAAAGCCAATTGCTAACCTTGGCAATAGGGCCACAAGACCTGGTTCGGTAAGGAGTAAACGCCTAATACTTTGCCAAGTATGATCCCGCAGCGTCTTGCGATTGACATTCCTTGACACCAATTGGCGGTACGTCTGGGTTTTTGTAACGGTCTATTTGAGAGGAAGACTGGGATAATCGACGTTGTACATAAATTAAGCTAGGGCGTCAATGTGTGAAATCTTTCCTCGACTTTCCTGTTTCGGCTTGAAAATCCACAGTACAATTGTTCCGGGCGACTTCCAAAGTTTCGATACAAGTACAGGACACGCGGGGCACCTAGGTTCTTTATCACCCAACGATGAGAACGTGCATCATGTTATTAGTATAGGACTACTGCTTGCGGCAACAAGCAGATTTTAATACCAGCACCTTACACCACCTGAGATCGGCCAACTTTCTGACTGTGAGACTTGAGTGCCGTGTCCTAAATGAAGGATCTCTCTCATCATGCCATATGACAATTAGCATGGAGAATACGTCAAATGAACGCCTCGTGATTGGTTAGAATTAGCATAACAACCTACCTCTCACGGTATCATCAACGTCAATGCACACCCCAGCCTTCAGCCGAATCTTTTATGTGTGCTATAACTTTTCAACTATTATCTACATCATCGTGTTCAGTCATCGTTAATATATCTAGTTATTGATATAGCCTTATCGAGTGGGTTCGTAGGCCGTTGATTAGTCATCCCAGCGCGGTTCAGTTAGTTAACTATCCCATCCACATGCAAGCAAGCACTTACTGGTATACCTCACTGTTGTTGATATTGTTCCTTGACCACGACCTTGTGACTTCCGAACTTATCAAGTTTGAGTTATTGCCATTGCAATTACGGTCAATACAATTACCCGACCGATGTAAAATGTGCCTTTTTCCTGATATCCACAACCATCAGGAGGCTGCCGTAGGGAACTAATCTTCCTGCGTTAGGCTGCTACGCACTCCGGGGAGCTGTTGTTAGCACAGAACACATCTCAAAATCGAGACTCGTGGATAATACCCGACATAGATACTACGCTGATATGGATTTGGAGTCCGCTACTCCTGAGCGGCCCGCTAAGCGAGTGCGGCAAGCTTGTGAGCCATGCAGGTAAGCCGGACTGATTGCCCGGCATCGCGCTATATGACACATTAATGATTGATTATTTCCAGGCGGAAAAAGGCAAAATGTCCTGGGGAGCAGCCAGCTTGCTCTCTATGTGCGCGGTTGAATCAAACATGCACCTATGCTGGAGAGCACCGAAGGCCATTGGCCAATGGACTTAATTATTCAGGAGAATCAATCTCTGGCGTTTCCACCTCAGAGGCCAGAATCTCACAGATATTGGTATTTCGGCCAAAGGTCGCCCTGAACTTTGCTTGTGTCTAACTTTGCCACGTATAGGAAGATCGTCTGGGAAGCTGGGAAGTTAAGATGAGCGAGTTCCTTGACACCCTGGAGTAAGACGTCACGTTCTCACTGTTATTGCATCAGTGACTGATAATTTCTCGCTAGGCGAAACGCGCAGAGTCGCGCTCGACAGAACACAGCAACTGCCGGCCTAGTTTCCCTGGCCCCTTCTTTGAAATTTTCGGCACCAAATGCACTCACTCCTCTACCCAGATGGGAGAAGGTAGTGTCAATAGCAGAGTTGTACTTGCAATACTGCGAATCTCAGCCTCTCCCTTTGTTTCACAGGGACAGCTTTCTGAGAACCTTGCCAACTCGTGATCCAGAGATAATCTATGCTATCTTAGCCTTGAGTGTACGGTTTTCAGATGACGAAGCGTCAAGTCCTGATGCACTCTCGTCTCTCATTAATGGCTATACGGAAGTGGCTAGAGGTCTGGTCATGAAAAGGGTTTCGGAAGGGCCAGTTGAACTTTCCACACTCCAAAGCTTGTGCCTACTAAGCCTTGTTGACTTTACCAGTAGGTGGTACATATATGCTTGACCTTCTTTTAATTAACTGAAACAGACGGAAACACACATCGCTCAAGTATTCATTGTAGTCTGGCAATGAACCTGGCACAGTGTGCCAATCTGGGCTCGGAATCGCCTTCGTCACACTTCTCCTTAACACGTGAAGAACGTAGGCGCTGCTTCTGGAGCATCTATCTGCTGAAACGTATTCATGGTGTTGACGTTGAGAACTTGGATTCTCCGGAGGGAAGCTTCCCTCCTTTCCCCGAGAGTCCAAGTAGGCCTCCACCGCCGAATTCTCTAATTGATGCGGCCGACGAGACTCGGTCTTTAGGAATGCATGACCAGGGTATCCTCGCGTACATGATAATGCTCAGTGGTGTATTCGCAAAAACTGCCAAGTATGTCCGGCGTCATGGGAAGCCCGGGAAATTGCCTCCTTGGTCGTCCGAATCAGACTACTCGGAGATCCTGGCTGCTCAAATGGACCTTGAGACTCAGATGCCCTACATTCACAGGTTCAAGCCAGCTAGCCTAAATGAAAGGACACTGGAAGAGCTTCAGGCAAGAAGAGACTACTGGGGTCCGTGGTTGTTGAACCAATTCTTATATCACACAATACTATGCCTGGTCAATCACCCGCTTCTCCTTTCGCTCAGTCTTAGGAACTTTCGAAGTACCATTCCTGAGATATTTCTCCAGCATAGCTCGGATCTCATTTCATCTCACACAACATGGATCATACATTTTATCAACTTTTTCGAAGAGCGGTGTTTTACGATCTCGGACCCGTTCCTGGGATATAGCGCTGCTGTGGTAGCTACAATCGAATTGCAGCTTAGTTTTACCGAGAATGCTGTTATTCGTGATGACAAGCGGGACCGTTTCTACAGGTGTGTCAGGTTTGTGCAGAAGTTGGGGCAAAAATGGCCTCATATGGCACGATTGGTAAGCTGACGCGCCCATCCGCTATCTCTGTACATGAGCTGACAGAGGGTGTGTGGTTAGGCGGACAGGCTACAGAAGTTGGAGGATGCTGTGTCTGCATCCTATCAGCCGGCCTCGGGCTCACAGAGTAAATATCTTCTCATAGACCTGTCCCGCTTCTGGGAGATTCTCGAATACTCCTCCAACAGTGACACCGACTCAGCTCGTCGCATGTTCGGGGACTCTTTGTACTCTGAGCCTCCTACAAGCGCGGCTGAAGTATCTCAGACATCTCCCTTACCTGAACCATTTCGCCTAAATTCTCACCACACGTCAGCGTCATCACCAAGCTCACAGTTCAATCTGCCTACTTCGCTCCTCGTAGGCGGACAAGATCCAATGGGGTCTATGGGTTCATCTCGGTCGCCCGACCCAATGAATGACGAATTCTCGATCTTGGCCGCGAATTTCTTCTCTCAAGCTCAAGACTTTTTGCCGAGGGGTGATGGCAGAGATGGTTTCGGTCACCTCTGAAACCTAGCTACATGCCAAAGTCTGTCTATGTCCCTCCGCATACTAGGAGAAACGTACGCTCAGTGTTTCCGGCTGCCTGTCTATGAAGAGAGTTCTAAACTGGATTCTCCAGATCATCACGAATCACCGGGACTAAAAGATGTGGGAACCGCAAGGCGCTTTCGAAAAACTGGATTCATGAATTTTGTATACATTAATCGTGGTAACTGTACATTCATCTTGCCTGGCTTTGTCCCTTCACACCACTAGCTTGGATCAAACCTCCAGTGCCTTTCTAAAGATCTGGACAAATGTCCATACCTCACTGAAAGTGTTGTACAGCGGAACGGGTGCCACACGCACTACGTCCGGCTCCCGTTTATCACAGATGATACCGGCTTCCTGCAGCTTTTGAGAAACGTTTTGCAGCAAGCCGGGCTTAAGTAACAAGCTGAGCTGCGCTCCTCTGGCCTCGTGATTCTTCGGAGTGATAATGCGGAATGGTCTTGATTCCTCATCATAGTCCTTGAGCAATAGATATTCAAGGTACGCAGTCAACCGAACAGACTTTTGACGAAGTTCTGCCATTGATGTGCCATCGAAGACGGACAGCGCGGCACACAGCGCTGCGAGATCGATGGCCGAGGGGTTTGAGATCTGGAAGCCCCCAGCGCCAGGGATAGGCTTGAATTCTATGAGCCGATCGTTAGTTCACAATCCTCTTGTAGATGCATGGACCCGGAAGGTGCGGTGGGACTTACTGTTGTCCATCTTGAATCTCACTGACCGATCACCGCCGTACCAACCAGTCAAACGATGACGAAACTTGGGACAATCTTCTCCTTCCGAGTAGTCAACCTGGCCATGCTTTTCGTGCACGAAAAGTCCGCCCATCGCGCCGGGGCCCGCATTTCCATATTTGTATGTGCACCACGCCGCAAAATCCACATTCCACTCATGCAGCTTCAACTCCAGGTTGCCATAAGCATGAGCTAGATCCCATCCGACGACGAGATTACGTGAGTGCGCGTAATGCGTGATCTTCTTGATGTCAAAGAACTGTCCGGTATAGTACTGGATACCAGGGAGGAGAAGAAGAGCCGCTTCATCGGCGTTTTCGTCGATGAGGGACAAAATTCTCTCGGTAGAGATCTCGTATTCACCTTCCTCCGGGCCGATCAGTACCATGGACTGTTTCGGGTCCAGATTATGCCAGGCAACCTGAGATTCGATAGCGTACTATGCGACAGTCAGTCTCAACTTAGACCATAAGGACTTTCACCGAGGGCATTTGCATACGTGATCACTGGGGAATGCCTTCCAGTCCAGGATAATCTTATGCTTGGTGACAGTGGGCTTGTAGAAGCTGGCTAAGAGAAGGTGGAGGTTCGTCGTCAAGGTTCCCATGGCTGCCACTTCGTCTGGTTTGGCCCCAACAATCTTGCTCATGGAAGCTGCAGCTTGCTCTGATAGCAACTGCCATTGCTTCAGAGGGGAATCCTCGAGGTCAGTGAAATGGCCACCAACCCCAATTGACGCCCAGGTATCTAGCTGTGCTTCGACAAAGTTGACGGTCGCTTTCGGTTGAATACCAAGAGAGTTACCGCAGAAATAAATGCAAGGCTCGGAGGAGAGTCCTGCCCAAACTGTCAGGAATCAAGGCTACTCAAATTTGGGGGTTTGATATTTACCGGGCTTAGCAAGCTTCTTAGAAGCGATGTTCGCTTTGGATGGAATGATAAATTTGTCTCTGAACGCAGCAAGAGGGTCTTGTGAGTCGAGTTGGGCTGCGTACTCGGGCGATGCAGCCTCCTCCGTGAAGACAGGCTTGGACATGGTGGTGATTGAAGGTCTGGGTAGCAAAGAGATAGAATGACCTGAGGAACTTATACTAGTGACAGTGACATTCCTTGGTTCACTATCACATATTTATAAGATAATCACTAAAACAACGACTGCCTTCCTTGGGTTTGACCCGGCACGGATGCCGTTCCGCTTCCGCCTCCAGATCCGTGTTTCCTGGTGATAAAAACATTCGCTGATAATGAAATGGCATTTTTCGGACTTTTATTGGAAAATTGACTGACGTTATTAACACCACCTCTTTTGAATGTCCCTGCAGATCATTGTTATCTACTTCATGGTGGTACGATACTGTGTCACAATACCTTAGGGGCCTCTACTACAACCCGCTCCGGCTCCGGTACTGCCGCAATTCATTGTTGGAATAACTATATAATTCCTGTTGTTGGCACTGCCCACATTGACTTAAACCATCCATCACTGAGTATCAGATTCCCTCAAACTACTTTGCACCCTTCATCATGTTGAACACGCCGGGCATCTGCTTAGAGCAATACGCTCTTTCCTTCCAAAATGGCTTCCTTCCTGATAGTCCTCCTCTACAACAACTGCCTGACCCCTACTACTCCCCATGGGAAAGCATCGTCGCCAACTTGCCAACTCGTATCGAAGAGCGGGTGATAAGGCAGTCGATAGATGAGTTGCCAATTCTTACCACTAGCAAGCTAGCATCTGAGCCGGAATGGAGAAGAGCATATGTTGTGCTTGCTTATCTTACCCATGCCTACATCTGGGGCGGAGATACACCTCGCGAAGTAAGAGACCCTTCCTTATGGCTCTCCACCGTCTCCCCATGCTGGGTCCGTTGCTAATTGTGGCGTCTTCGTGTCTAGGTGTTACCACCCTGCATCTCGCGGCCCTTCATCGAGGTGTCGAAACATCTAGAACTCCCACCGTGTGCGACGTACGCAGCTCTGAACCTTTGGAACTTCAGAATCTCACAAGAAAACGCCGACCTGACTGACCCCGATAATCTATCGGTTGTCAACTCGTTCACTGGCACGAAAGACGAAGAATGGTTTTTCATGCTTTCGGTGGCATTGGAGGCCAAGGGAGCACAGCTTATCCCGCTGATGACCAATGCCATCCAGGCCGCCAGTGTTGATGACGCTGTGTTGGTGAAAGCACATCTTGACCAGCTGGCCGAAGGTCTTGTCGAGCTTGGGGAGCAACTGGAGCGTATGTATGAGCACTGTCAACCAACCGTGTTCTATCATCAACTACGCCCCTTCCTAGCAGGTAGCAAGAACATGGCGGTAGCTGGGCTGCCGAGGGGCGTGTATTACAACATGGGAGATGGCGAAGGTGAATGGCGTCAGCACAGTGGCGGCAGCAATGCACAAAGCTCCTTGATCCAGACATTCGATATATTCCTTGGTGTGGTGCACCATGCGACGGGGGAAGCAAAGGACTCTACCGGGAAGCCCCCTGTTGCCTCCAAGGGCGGATTCATAGAAGTATGTACCAATTCTCCAGGTATGATGACCGCGTCATGATACTAACGCTGGTGACCTAGCAAATGCGCAAATACATGCCAGGACCCCACCGCCGCTTCCTCGAGATGTTGGTTCGCACAGCCAATGTCCGCTCATATGCTCTGAGCCACAAGGCTGACTCGCCGGTACGGGATGCATACAACGGAGCCGTGATGTCACTGGGAAGATTCCGAGACAAGCATGTCAAGATGGTGACACGATACATTATCGGGCCTGCGCGCGGTACGCCCCCAAGTGAGACGTCCTCGCAAATCAATCTGGCGACCAGGACATCGACGCGCATGGAAAGCTGGAACGGACAAGGAGTTACTGATGGAGTTCATGGTACTGGAGGGACTGACCTGATTCCGTTCTTGAAGCAAACACGAGATACCACCAAGGCCGCAGCTTGCTACTCGGATTGAGTGTGACGACCATACTGTGTGACTTGCTTGTTCGAGGTATGGGGACAGCATCATCACCATCGTCCATGTACATAATCGAATGCCACAATAAACACACACTTCTCTTTCACTTGCCTTCACAAGTCGTAGAAGTCCTAGTCTCTTACTCTTATGGTGTAATTATCGCAGTCATACTACTGGCACCATTTATCGGGAAATCTTGTCCAGCCCTTTAATTCGGGCGTTGGTGTGAGTAAATATGATAAGAAGACCCATGAATTATTGCCAGATTATCACAGCATCATGATCTATAACTGCGTGACAAGCTGCAGCATCCCTACACGAGGTACAGATCAGCCCCTATCTTATGGTGTAAACTCATATACAGTACAGTACAACCCGAGAGAGAGCTTATGTTGCTCCAAAGAAACAATATAACAAAACACGAATACGATGGAAAAGAAAATCCCCGACGGATGATTTAATGTCACTCAAAAGCATGCTTTCGATCCAGAACCCAGAATATGTATGCTGACAATCTTGACCAACATTCCAGTGGCGTCATATGTTAAAAGCCCCCTCACGAGCCAGGGGCTGGACTGGGGCGGACCGGAAGCGGAAGCGGAAGCGATTCCGGATAACCACCACGGCGACATCCGTCAGTGAGACGGGCAGATACGGGAGGCACATTGCTATTCAACATCCCTTGATCCATGATAATGTAGCAAGAGTGGATCTTGTTGATAGCCCGGGGCGAGGACAAGTCATGACGAGTAGTCATCTTTTGGTAAGCAGTCTTGATCATTATCATGCGGGCGTGGTGTCATGGTAGCGATCTTTCAGCCGAACAGATGCTTGGCTTCTATAGATAAGCCAAGAAACATATTTCGATAGACTGTATCGCTATAAGTCTTAGGAAGCAAAGGTGCGCGTATCTCAGAGGGAGCTTTCTCTCAAGGACTTGGAAGCAGATCCCATGGGCTGGTCCGATCGTGGGTTGGGTCGTGGAGCTCTAACGCTGTCAGAAGGCTAGACTGAGTGTGTGGGGAAGTGGAAGGAAGCTTGGATTGCCCCCCCCCAGTAAGAGCATACGTACTATATGATAGCTGGTATGCTCCCCACAACACCACAATCAAGCTTATGGTACACTGCGACTAATTGGATGCGTAGGTCTATTAGCAACCCTACCCAACATGTTGCTATAATTTCTTTCAATACGTTCTTCCCTACGCCTGACTACCTGTTGCCTCCAGGCATGAATCCCCTCCACTGAGCCTTACGAGCATTTACCGTTACTGTACTGCACTCATACTTTTAGTAGGAGGTCGTTTGACCGGACAGACCACCCGAAACCTTAAGGATGTACATGCAGTACTGGATTCCGCCCTGGCTAAGAGCTGGTAAGGGGGACAACATGCTCGGCGATTGAAGTCAATTCTCGGTCGGCGATCTGTTATCGCATCATCGAGGGCGATATGGCGACTCAGTTTCACCGCAATTTCCTGGCCAGTGAGCTATCACGATGCGGATTTGTGTTGCGTATACATCGCGGCTTCTGGGCGGGATGGTGATGCTGTGGTGTGGGCATGCGAATAGGATTGCAAGTCCCGTGCGATGCAGTGGGATAATCATAATAGGTATGATAAGTTTGTCTCCGCTCGTGCAATGCTTGTCATGTATAATACATGGGATGTCTGGATATGGACATCTGGTAGGATGTGGAAGATCTACCCAATCTCACAGGGGCGATTGAAGGCACGAAAAAGGAGCGAAGCTGGGATTGTTCTGGTCTTACGAGACATCATCGCGGCTGTTTGTTGTAGATATGTCACCCAAAGGAACAAGTAGAACACATTGGGAAACCTGGTCTTTACCGACTGTATAGTACATGATCCAACCACCATCTACTGGCTCTTCGCTTGCGCATTGGGCATCTACTCGTCGTCATGCTGTTGATCACTAGGTTAGCTTGGACTCGCCCTCGTGAAACCAGCCAATGCCGAGAGAACAAATAATGGACAGAGGATTATCCTCTGGCCTTGATAGATCTATCATACTGCATCATCCAGAGGCTCTGACATGCCCGATGCTGTTGCTCGAGTCTCAACATCGACATCATGTTCCTCCCACTCGACATGACTGACTCGCTTTGGTAAACCTAATGCATAATAGCTATCAGCCTGCAGGAACCTGTGTCGAAATGCTCTGCCATGGCCACGGCCTCTTTCTAGATCGCCGGGAAAAAAAACTGGTGGAAGATGAAGCTCTTTTCAGAGCAATAACACTACTGGGTGCCATAGCAGTTGGTGTTCTCATCTGCTGATCTAGCTGAAGTGTGTCCTCTTCTCCACTTGTGACAGAGTGTCATGGCTTCCAGTAGGAATTGAGATTAACGACCAGGCAAGAGATCAGTGTTCAGCATCCCACGAGAGACTGCGTAATTCATATCCAGGAATTGAGAGGTCGATTTGCTCTGGTTATCATCGGTTATCGTCGTGCCAGGGCGGACAGAGCACACTATTGGCTGACGCGTCGGCGGTTCCACTGGACAAATTGTCAATCGCCGACCAGCTGGCTCAATCGCCGACCGGTTCTGTTGTAGAGTCAAATATTAGTTATATCAAGCAGCTTTATAAAAAGTCGCAGTGCATTGCCACAACAAGTGTCATTCTTAGTTGTTACAATTATACTTGCCTGGAGCTTCATCCTACCGGATAAACTCTCTCAATTGGACCTGTTGACTGCTATCGACTGCTGAGCCATGTCTTCAACCTTACTTGCCTCGAACTTCACTTCGTCTCCCGTCACAAAAGACAGCATTACGTCGCTGCAGCATGGGGAGTATACCTTTGATCAGCTGGTGCAAGACCTGAAGATGTACCTTGGTAGCTCGCGGGGCATTGGCACAGAACAAGTTGACCACCGTGTCCTCATGGCTTTCATGTCCAAATATGCCTCCAACCGAGCAGACTGGTCTCGTTTTGCACGGAACGACCCAAGCAAAAACTATACCCGCAACCTAGTAGCCAATATCAACGGACGGGCAAATCTGGTAAGTTGCTGTCGCAGTCGCGAGGGGCTAAAGGTGTTTTGGCTGACCATGGTGGCAGCTGGTCCTCGTCTGGAACCCAGAGAAAGGATCTCCGATCCATGACCATGCAAATGCGCACTGCATCATGAAGATTCTCGCGGGCGAGCTGAATGAGGCAGTATATGACACTCCTGATCCTGAACAGAGCCACGAGGCCCCGTTGAGGGTGAAGAAAGACACAACGTATGGGACCGACGAAGTGGCCTATATTTGTGATCAGATTGGACTGCACCGGGTCATGAATCCTCGCAGTGACCAACTGGCCGTTTCCCTGCACTGTATGCGCCCCCTCATCACCTGAAATGTGACAAGCTTTGACTGACTGGCAACAGTGTATACGCCTCCGAATGCAGCGGACTTTGGGTACAATATCTATGACCGAGAGTCGGGTCGGAGAAGTCATGTCTACCAGGCGTAGGATTTTATCAAGAATGGGCTATCGTGCGGTGCAAGTAATGAATAACGAACTAGATTAATAAATAGACTTTGTTTTTTTTTTTTCCAACTCTAGCACTTGTAGTAGAGGACAGACACCCGAGGGAACCTAAGAGAGATAGACTTTGAAAGCGAACCGAGAGTCCGACAACAGATGATAGTTAAAATGTGCATGCATAAACACTGCTGAGTCATACCCAAGTAATGCGTCCGTTTCCTTCAATCGCCGCTCAGCATCGGCCTTTGCATTACTGTCTTTAAATGCGCCTCGCTTCCTTCAATTCACCGAAAATGCACTGGGCCTCTGACAATTTTGTAGGCCCCTGTGTTCTCTGTAGACGCAGTGGCTTCAGAGAAAAAGATTCTGTGTAAGGTCATTGCTCACTTTGCGGATCTCAATATGGTCCGCCCAGCACCACTTGCCTGCACGGAATGTCGCAAGCAACACCTCAAATGCGACGCAAAGACACCGTCATGCTCCCGCTGTCTCGAGAATCGATTCAACTGTCTATATCTACCTTCACGGCGTGGAGGAAGGCGAAAGACCCGGGATGCGACTCGACAACAGCCCCTAGCTACAACTCCCAACTATACTCGTCTTCTGCAACAGCCAATGACTTCGCATCTAGCTACACCAAGCACGATCATCCCCCACCATGCTTCTAGTGTCAATATGACAGAGGTCTCGCCTTCCTCCTCGGGGCAGCAAGACCTTCCGATCCAATTAGCAGAAGGTATTCAAGATTCCACCGAGTCCGACGCCCGCCTGGTTCGCCTGTATTACGAAAACTTTCATGCTGCGCACCCAATCCTGGTCCCCGCTCCTCTCTATGACGAGCGCAAATATCCGAAGTATTTGCACGAAATTGTTGTCCTGATAGGAAGCCATTTCTTGCCGCAGTCGAGTGCATCGCTATCTGAATCAACGTTGGCCGAGTTGAGCGCCAGCGGTGAGAGGACTCCGTGCAAGGTCCAGGCTCTTCTCCTTTACTCAATACTGTTATGCGCCCGCGAAGAATGCCCGCAAACCCAGATCATGTTCTCTACTGCGGTTGACATCGCTTTGGAGCTGGGCATGTATCGACGAGATTTTGCGACCACATCATGCGACGAAAGAGACGTTGAAGCAGAAAGTCTGCGCAGGACGTGGTGGGAGCTCTTTACCGTGGACGTCCATATGGCTGCTTTGCAGAAAAAGGTCATCCTGCGATGCAGCAGCGTCCCATATGACGTTGCCCTGCCTTGTGAAGAAGCAGCCTATGCCAATCATTCGAGCATCCCAACCCCGCCAACCCTTGCTGGATTCAACAAACGGATTTTTACTGCTGACGATGATGATGGCGAGGCCGACCAGTCCCGCTATTCATCTTACAGTTATCGTATTGAAGCAGTGTGCATTCTGGCTCGTGTCATCGTGCTCAACAGTTTACCTGAGACACACAGGGACCATCTGCAAGCTGTGGAAAATGCGCTTGTCAGCTGGACAAACCACCTCCCACCGACCAAAGTGGATATTGTGGATATGTACGGCAGCATTGATGAAATGCTCTTCCAAGCACATACAACAATTCACTATGCCGCCATGCTTCTGCATCTCCCAAGAAGCAATCTGCGACCTGCTCTGCCAGACACAGGGGCTCCCATCAGTCCAGTAATCCCATCCCGTCTCTCGCCGTCGTTCACCCGGCATGTCCACGACATTAAAGCCACAGAAGCCTCCAAGCAACTGTCGAATCTGCTGTCCGTGCGACCAAGTGTCCAGCGATATAGTCCGTTTGTCGTGTTTGGACTTGTACTATGCGGCATGGTGCAGCTTGCTACCAGTCGAATCCATCCACCGGAGTGTTCGGATCACCACTGTAACCGCATCATACTTGTTCTTGGCTGTCTGAAGACGTTGAAGAACAAGTGGTCGGTAGCAAACAGGGCTCACCATTATTTAAGAAATGCAGCGTCGGAAACCTTTACGGCATGGATCGAGTCTCGCTATCCGCAAGCCAGTGGCAGTGCACCGCCAGCCTCCCGCAATGATGCTTCGAGCAATCCTTCGACGATCGACAGTAGTGCATGGATCGTGGCCCCTGGGATTCCGGGTGCCTTACGCTCAGCAGACGCGGATGTTCAAGGTCTTTTCTCACCGGGGCTTCTCTCGGCGTATATTGATCCTACTTGCAGCGAACCACTGCTCCTGCACACCATGCCCGACCTCGACTTCACATAAGCTGCTTTTTGATTCTCCATCCAGCAAGCAACACTTGAATCGTTGCGAACAGACTGAGGACCAAGTAAACCACTGACTTCGACGTCTTCGCCGCCAATGTGGTCAAATATCTTGGCTGTCCCTCCATGCAAATGATACTATCAGCTCTACCGTCGTCCACTCCGTCGTCCACTCCGTCGTCTTGATTGATTCGACTTCGGATACTCTTGATTTAGAATATTCTCCGGCCCACGGAAAAGACAATTGGAAGTGTTGGCGCACAGGGTCAATCCCGTTCCTCTATTCTACAAGAGCATTTAACGCGGCAACGGGAGAGAGGCTTGTCTTGGGAAAGAATTACGTTACTGACTTGGGTTAAAGTGGGATCCAGTCAATGACAACTGAAAGCTTGGCCTGGATGAGGAGAGGGTGAGCACGTGGAACGCCTCAAGCTATTCCTATATTGGTGCAGGTACATTTCTGGTGAACAGGCTATAAGGAAGAAGACGGCTTGATGAATATCCCACTGTCGTTTTTTCTTGCAAAAATCAGATTCTTTGATTGCCCCACAGAAACTCGGGGGCTGGCATCTCGTGCGCCTCTATAGGCTGCTTAGCACCATGGTGATACCAAGAAGTAAGGTTGATTACCCCAGGCTTTCAATACCAGTCTTAGACTGCGTTGTCCGCTTTTTGGCAGAGTCCACAGTGAAAACGCGGACGTGGGCGGAAGAGTTGCTCAGTACCTATCGTTGGGCTGCAGGTATGCACGCAGGCCCGACAGGAACATCAGTCTCTCGGAGGCTTTAGATAGACATAGCGCAAACCGAGTCTTCGTTGAAGGTATTCTTCGATTTCCCATACCAGAATGGAGCTTGAATCTGGTCGTTCACTTGGCGCGGCACCTGCTGCCTTCTGCATCTGGCGTTTGCTGGAGAGAAGTTGTATCTTGTGGTGACGGCCATAGATGCTAGTCGTGTACTTGGGGTGGCTGGATAACCAGGATGCCAGCACTTGACCGATAGTCAAAAGCGATCCACGGGACATGATGCCATGAGGATCTAACTCCCGAGGCCCCAACTAGCGTTTCTTGGTGATGGCTGGGACGCCCTCGCTCGCGCGTAACTCGGCGAGTCTCTTCTCGCGCTCGATGAGCCTCTCCTTCTCCTGCTTGATCATCTGTTCCACCGTCTTGTTGGCCTCCGCCAGGCGGTCCATCTCACTGGCCTCCCCCGCTTTGCTGTATTCGTTTCCCGGAGTTTTGTTGAGCGGGATCTCCGCCGTCCGGCCGTTTTTCTGCTGCTGGGCCTGCTTGGTGTTCTTGGCCCCCTTCCCCTTCTGCGGCTGCGTGGCCCCCGTCGCGGGGCCTCCGGTCAGGAGCTCGTAGAACTGCTCCACCGGCTCGTTGAAGACCACCTCCTCGTAGTTCTGGCTCGTCACCATCTCCCGGCGTTCCTTCTTGCCCTCCGCATCGTCGCCGTAGGGATGCAGCTTCAGGCTGTGCCACAGCGTCTGGGGCTTCTCGTTGGATTCCGGCACGAAATAGAGCTTGATCTGGATCTCGAATTCACCCCACCCGGTCTCCGTGACCTCGAAGGGGGGCTGCTCGATCGTCCGGACATTCTGCGCGTACGTCTCATGCAGCTTGAACTGGACCTTCTTCAGCCAGTAGGAGATGTCTTCGCCGTTGACGCCTTTGACGAAGACGCGCCATTGATGCGTATGGTCGGCGGGTACGTGGGGGGGTTTCTTCGCGGGATCGAACGGTTGGGCTTCGCTGCCGAAGACTACGGGTCATCGAGCGTTAGTACAGAATGGAGAGTAATGGGAGTCAAGTAATGCTGGCGTACCGAAAGGGCGAAACACAGAGACACCCTTGAGATTCATATTGTCAGCTGCCTGGTCCTGCCTTCGTCTGATGCATAATGGTGATTGAAGGAATGCTCACCCTCACGCGCTTTGTACCCGTTGCAGAAGGCATGCTTGAGCCTGATAACGTTCCTTTGTAAGCGTGGTCGTGTCGGAGGACAAATGTGCTGGAACTGGATTGCAATGATGGGCGTAACGTAGGATGCAAAGTGACCATGTCCCTGTCGCGACTTTCGCCCGCGGTGGCACGTGACAGCGGTGGGTGGTGATACGATAAGGAATTCCTCGGAAGCTCCGCAGCTATTCTTCTTGCTCCGGCGATCAAGCTCTCTTTTTTGAATTCCCATTCGACCATGTTACCTTGAAATTCACTCGTTGCTCTTCATATTCCTCTATTGACACCATAAATTACGCTCAGACTGTGTGATTAAGTTACATAATTAGCAAAATGGCTGCTAAACGGGTCGTTGTCGCGGGTGGTAATGGTTTCTTGGGTAAGTATACTCCGCATGTCGCGCACGCAAGAAAATGAGACTGATGAAGTCTCTCCCCTCCAACAGGTTCACGGATCTGCAAGTCTGCCGTCGCTCGGGGCTGGTCGGTCACTTCACTCAGGTATATTGTTCCATCGATGACCGGATAATTGTCGTTAAGTCTTGCGCAATAATACTGATCGCCACGGCATAGTCGCTCGGGCGAACCGCGGTGGGAGACCGTCACAGATTCGGTGAATCGCCCGAGCTGGGCGAGCTCCGTCGAATGGGCCAAGGCCGATATCCTCAAACCCGAGACATACAAGGCTTTCCTGAACGGAGCCACGGCCGTGGTCCACAGCATGGGCATCCTACTCGAGGCGGATTACAAAGGTGTGGTGCAGGGAAGGGAACCGATCCTTAGTGGCTTACAAAGGGCCTTCAGCGCCTCGAGGCCTGGCAGTCAGGATCTTCGTGAGAGACGAGAGGGCGAGCCTCTTGAGGTCCGGGACCGCAGCGGGCAGTTTACATACGAGCTGATGAACAGGGATTCCGGTGAGTATGCAGTGCTCGGACGAGGGGGTTCTACTCAGGAGAATTTTGGCCTGGATGCTGACAGTTGGGGTCATGATCTTTAGCTATCGCCCTCGCCCAAGAGACACGCCACGAGCGGGTTCCTACCTTTGTCTACATTTCTGCTGCGTCGGGAGCACCGGTCCTTCCCAGTCGGTACATCACAACTAAGAGAGAGGCGGAAGCAATCATAGCGGCGCAGCTACCGGAACTTCGAAATGTGTTCGTGCAGGCACCCTTTATGTACGATGAGAGTAGAAAGTTCACCCTGCCGATTGCACTCGGTGGCTTTGTCGGATCTCAGGTCAATGCTCTGCTGGGAAATAAGCTTGATTTCCTCGGCTCTATGGTAACTAAGCCGCTCAAGGTGGACGACGTAGGCGAGGCTGTGGCAGAGGCCCTCGAAGATGAGGCTGTTCGCGGAGCATTGGGTGTACAAAAACTTGAAGCCCTAGCCACGAAGGCTTGGAGAAGAAGCATGCTTTGAGCATTGGTTGAATCAAACAGTATGTCTAGATTTTGATTTGTTTTACTTGATGCTAAAAATGTCACAGGATGATAAAGAGCCCCGGTGTGCAACAAGCCCTTAGCAACATTGAGGGATGAACCGACCGACCACTGACTAATGGCTGTGTTCAAGACGAGTTTGGATATCCAAGCATGAGTCAGCTCTTGGAAGAGCTGCAGAGCGACACTGCTTCAAGGTGGAGCGGAAGCAATGACGCGATGCTGGTATATTGTATTTGTACTGGGAAGGCTACCAATCGATACCCCTAGATAAATCTTTGCTCCACGATCTCTGCCAACCTTAGAAGCAAAGGGCGCTCGTGCTCTCTGCAAATGGAGCTCAACGTGACCGGCATTGTAGTTTTAAGCTCAATGGGTCAGAAGCTTGGCTATAAAGCGACTGGGCTATTTCAAGCTTGATCGCATTGCTCGGAAAGATAACTCCCAGCAAAGGAGACCGCATGTGAGGACCGGGGGGGTGCAGAGTCACTCGAAAGTCAACCGCTTTTCGAATATTCCGAGAAAGGGCATTTGGTGGGTGAAAATCATCGGATCCGTTCAAATCATAGTTCCACGCTCAAAGCTGTCACGAATCTCGGTGGTATACTGTTGCACAATTAGACTTGACACCAAAACAAAAATTTTGACGGCACATACCTTGTTATAGAAGCGAGCCAGTTTCTGGTTGAATTGTTTGTTCTTCTCATTGATGTAGGTGACGTCACCATCATCATCTCCGCGGCGGTCTCTCCGCTTCTTGAGTCGAACCTCCTCAGCTTTTCTCAAGTCCGCGACCAGCTTATCGACAGCTGCCCGGTCAGGCCTGTTTTCCGTGAATCCGACAGTATCTGCGGTGGAATAGAAAGTGCCGTTCTTGTCGACTGCAATCATTTCGCCGTCGTTGGTTTCCACGATTTCGAGGTCCCCGTTGGCGGCGGCTTTTTCGATGGCTGCCATCTTATCTCGCTCATAACCCTCCAAGTCAGGTTGCAACTCCCGCAGCTGTCTCTTGTATACTTTGCGCGCATCTTGTGTGTAGTCCTGGAAGGCAACATCATCGCGATGGCGTTGTTTCTTTTCCATCCGCTTGTCCCATTTTTCCGACTCATCCACAGTCCAGTCCCAAGCGCGCTTGCGCTCAAAATCCTCGCCCGCGGCCTCTGTATCAGCTTTTAGCAGGTTGTGCGATGCGAAGGCATGCTTGCGCGAGATCGATGAAAGTAATGCCGGGTCGGTCGCCAGACGTTGTGTTTCAGCGGCGGTTTCCTTCATGTTGCGCTCTGTGGCCGTTTTCTGGGGGACAATATTAGTAAGAACGCACGTTTCACACAAGGTGAATTATCGAGTGCTTACTGCGCGAGCCTGAAGAGCCTTGAATCTCTCTTTGCGCTGGCGGGCCTTTAAGGCAGCATCATCCTCGGTCTTATCTACTTTCTTCGAGACGTCCTCGACGGCCTCAGTAGCGGTAGGCTCCTGGGAGGCATCGCCTGGCTGTTCGGCAGGCTGCTCCTGCTCAGGTTCAGGATTGCTTGCCGCAGGCTGTTCGATGTCGTGTTCGGTGGGCATTTCGCGGAAATATGCCCAGAATCGGGTCGCGATGATGTTAGAACTCAATGGTAGGTTTTGAAGTGATGTGATGATCGAGCGCTGGGTAATGAAAGAAGTCAAGGCTGGGGTTCGTGTTATCAGCGTGGATGATGAAAGAAAGAAAGGATGAGGCTGAGGTCAACTCTGGGTCGGATTTGCACGACTCGCCGCCCTCCCGACCGCCTTTTGACTTTCCCCTGATTGTCCGATTGTCCTTATCTCCTCCCCCGACCCGCCCGCCCACTCACCCCCACAGAAGCATGTCATACAATACAATATACTCTCTGGTTGATCGACCTCTAGTCTCAACCATTCTATTTCATCTCCATGCTAAAGCCACGGAATCATAGCCACTTGCTTGTATCTAGGCGCAGACTGGACAAGAGATCAGTGTCATGCCACATAAAGCTTCGTCGCCACGTTGACCTTTGCGCTAAGCAGAGGTCTCCTTATCCTGAGGCCACTCCGTCCCAAACACTTCGTTTTGCCCTGACTGCTACGCTGAAACGGCCTGAGCATAATTTATCTGATCCAATCTTGGAATCGCATCTATCGCAAATCCTACAGAATAAGTGGCCGACATTCTCCCTTCCTTCGCCACTTTTGGCTACTCTTTGGCCAGACCCTGAAAGACACGCGCCCAAGGCCTCGCGCCTCGATACCAGTCAAATAAGAAGTCTTCCTGATCTGCAAGACTTCGTTGAAAGTAATGTGATAAACAAGGAAGGATGCAGACTTCTGCAGTCCCGGCAATGCGTTCCTCTATCGAAAGCGTTAGCACTCTGCGAACGGCACAATCAGTTCCGGGAGGTTCTCTCCGCTATTCATGGGATTATTACGCGGGTAGAGAGGATCAATGGGCATTGCTCGCAGCGTCTGTACGTACTGGGCATGTACTATGCAGCACTCGCATTCTCAGTTCCGGCTCTCAAGCGCTACTTGGAAGGCTATCTAGCCTGTGGTTCGCAACGCTTAGGTCCGAACGAGAGCAGACTCCTAGTTCACGCTCTCCTTGATGCCTCAAGGTATCTTGCATTCTGCGAGGAAACTCGGGACATGGGTGCGATGATTGGCCTAGTGACTGGAGATGCCCAACCGAGCAACAATCGCTTGCATGATATTTTATATTGGGCAGGGCCTGACCATCGGAACTCATGGTCTGGCTCTTATTTCACCTTGCTCGTCAAATTTAACAGCAAGGCACTACAGGAAGCTCTATGGGCTAGACTCATAGATGATCTGTCGCCTGAATCACACAAGAATCAATTTCAAGCTGCCTATACGTGCGTGGATGCCTTGATTGACGCCGGCGATACGAAACGAGCTATTACGTTCTTGAACCAGATATCGGAGCGCGCCAATAATACTTTACCATTCTTCTCAACAGCCAAGTCACTTTGCTACGCTCTCCCCGCTGATAAACTGCAGGCTTCCCTGACCGGTGAGGTAGAACATACTGAGATTCTGGATCGACTTCTCACAGACATGGAGAATCGGCTGGGCATCTGTTGGCAATCCAACTTGCTACTTCATTCAAGTGCTTCTGAACCCCTCACGGTTGCTAGCGAGCAACCATTGTTGACCATCGATGGGGATAGCACTGGCTATGATGGCGTTGAGCGGCTTCTCACACAAATTCATTCCTTTGGATGCTCAAAATCAAAAGCTGACCTTGGTCAGATTGCCGATTCTCTCAATGAGCATCACGGGAGGCTGGTGCCTAGTCTGGCCATCGCTGATGCTGATACAAAGATGGAGTACGCTTGGTGTCCCCAGAATGCCCCACTTGAATTTCCAGAATCTCTTTCGTCTATTAGAACAGACTTTTCCAAGCCTTGGACACCCTCTATGCTAGGTTTACTTCGCGTTAGCCCTGATCCTAGCGGTCAATGTCTTGCCGGCAAGCGATCCCTGCATTTGATGCAGCTTGGATACTTGGTCGCAAGGCCAAAGATGCTTCAAGGGCGAAATTCGCAAGATGCCACTAACTGGAAACAGACGGGACATATTATTGCTTGGGATCGCTTTCATGGGCAGCTGGTTGCGGTCTTCGTTGGACCTGTCCATGGCGCAAGCCAACATTGCATAGAAGCAGGACCTTCGAATCTGCGATTCGGTCTAAATTCCATCCTGAGTGTTAATCTTTTCAATGACCGACCGACACACTGCTCTAGCAATCGTGTCACTCCAATCGGTAGTGGTGCGACGAGATATTATGTTGATGTGGATCCAAGCCCGGACTTGTTACCATGAGGGAGGTTGTTATTATCATATCTGGGCTTCATTTGTACGCAGAGGTCTTGTGACTCGAGGTATGCAGCCACGACCCTTTCTTAGCCTGTAAAATATAGTACCTGTGTGCGACAACCGGATGTAGAACACGGTAAATACGCTTTAGGCTTGGTATACTCTTATCCAGCCGAGATGGCACAATGTAACCAATCATCTAGTCGAGGAACGGAGTAGTATCTACGATAGAGATTCGTAGATATGTGACTTGAAGATATCGCCCCAAGAACCCAAAGTAGAATATCTTTAGTGATTGCAATGCTTTCTCCGTGGACGAACATAGACAGTACGAACCATATATAGTAGAGACACAGCCTGTTGTGCTCTGGCATTTACCAGGTAAATAGCAGTATTGTGTTAACACTGGGCTGATTTGCCTTGGCCTAGAAGCCAATGCAAAGTTCGAGAGTACTAGGATCCTTTGACTTGGTGAGTGCCACAGAGGTACAGGCACAACGAAGCTTGTCGGTCTGGACGCCAGGTCATCCCTGCTCCCTTACGCCCAATGCACTAGTTCTGCCTTCATCTGAGCGAATAATCTGATTGCATGAAGATCCGTAGAACTGCCATATGCCTGGGGATCAGCATCCAAGAGGGATCGGAGGTGATAGCGTCATGCACTTGGAATAGTTGCTAATTTGCTTTTTCCTTCTATGTTCTCTTCTCTCTCTTTTTCTCTTTTTTTCCCGCCTATTTGTCCAGATGGCACCTGGCCCCAATTCAGGTTTTTCTTTGTTTCGGTATTCGTGCAGTGCATCTCCGAGGAGTCTTTCTGATCGAATGATGTTCTGGTTCGGACTGTAAAGTGTGCCTTGGTGTCAAATTTCATGTTTAACACCACAGCCATCATGCTGAAGACATCTGTGTCCAGAGAGGCTCAGCTAGAGAGCCCCACGTAAGGTGAATGGGAGTTCGAGGTAACTGTTGACTGGTCGACGAAGTCTGGTTCCGGTGTACTCCAACCGTCATGATGGGAATACCCCAACCGGAGTCCGAGCCTTCTCTGCTTCCCTTTCCCACTTCACACCGGGCACATAGCTTATGTGGTCGAAAGTACTGCCAGACGCTTAAGTTAGGTATGGCGACGCCTGAAACCGTGGGATGCTCTATGGCGGAGGTGCAATGGACGGGGCCAAATTGCTTGTGTTGTGATGGGGTGCCGGTCACTTGATTCACCCCCTTCCTTCTTTCCTCCCCCTACCTCCTCCACTCCACCTCTCCAGATCTTCCCCTTCGATGCTCCTCCTCAGTGGACAATTCTTTGGGACTCATCGGCGATTCATTTCAAGTCCACTCGATACATTCCCACTCCACCTTAGCGTCGTGTGAACCAGTCTAAGGAGATAATGTTCAGATCTCCCCGGTTTGAGCGCGCCACTATATTTTGCTGGATTAAGCCCGACATTTCCCGGAATGACTACTCTGTCGCTTTGATTGTCCTGGGGTGCGGTCGCCTTCGGGGACCTCGTATTGCGAACTTGGAAATGTCCCAGTTGCCTGCTCGAGGCTGGTGGCTCGGGGCTGCCTACACGCAGCGCTAAGTGAAATCCAGCTGCCTCGGTCGAGTCAGCGACTGCCTGGTCGCCTCGCTACCTCAATGCAAACGCAGGGCTGCGGCCGCAAGACACGAGGGAAAGGGATTCGAGGATGAAGCGGCACCAGAACCTTGAAAAACAGGGCCTGCAGCATTGAAGGTTCGTCGTGTGCACAAGCAGGGCCGTCATTGTAGTTATTGTCCTGCTAACGGCTGCAGTATGGTAGCCTCCAGAGCCAGAGGTCCAGACCAACGGCTACCCGAACGCAAACCTAAGAGTGGGCACTAAGTACACATAAATTCCAGGAACTTCAAGGGACTGCGTGGATCACAGGGAGAACCGCCACTTCCTGGCTGGTGCTGAAATCCGCCAGCATACAGCCAATCCCACGGAATCCAGGGGAGCCATTCAACCGTCAAGAGACATCATTTGTTCTTGTCGGTAAGGCAACCACTCACATGCAGTAGCCTTGTTCGCCAAGTCGCGAAAGGCGAACAATCGCTACGATGCTAATGCACTAATAGCACCACCTCCTTTGTCGTTTAAAGAAACTTTCGCTTTAGACCTTGGATGTGGGTCAGAGCACTAACTACGCTATACCAGTCAGCAAATATGAAACAGTCTGGGGCGGTGGCCATTCAAGGGATCATATACCGCATCACAAGGATGAAAAGCTTACCTCGCCAGTTTAGAAGCCACACACGCATCACTCAAGCGAATGTACTCTGTACTATGGATTTATTATCCTAAGCACTATCGAAGAGAGACGGCACGGGCCCTGCAATCTTCAGTCGCCTGACAAAACCGCTTTCCTCAACTTTCTTATTTGGCAACGCCTTTGTGACATTGCAATCAAGCCCTGTCGAGGATAGTCTATTCCGGCTACGCTTACGCTTAGTCTAACTATGGATTCCCAGCACTATGGCCTCCCGTCTCCGTAGTGGCCCGTGCAATAATCCAATAGCCACAGCACGCCACCATCAGCAGCGGCTGGAACCATGAGCGACGACTATTCCGTTCCCCACAACTGTCACTGGTGTTTGGTCTTTACAGTCTTCTTCAGCTGTCAAATGCTCCTGCTTCGATGTAAGATGATGAGCCACGGCAAGAGAGTTGGCAGCGAGTTTGTAATCCAAACACACCTCGAAGCCAGAAGAGGCCCGAACCTCGAAGGTGATGCATTTGCAAAGGCATTCGGACTGCATGACAGGATGGCAAGATATGAGATTTTGCAGTCAGAATTGATCACCTACTCCGGAGCACTGTTTATTCTGCTGCGAGCGATTGTATTTGCCTGCAGGTTTTTGTCTCGGGACAGAGTTCCGTATGGGACCGGCAGCTCGGATACAGTGATGGAACTCCTCGACTCCACCAAAACAGCTTTCTAGTTGGTTCTTTACAAATCCTACAACGTCATTTTCCTGTCCCTTCGAGTTCAAGATGCTGCAGGCGACTTCTGTATTGGGAAATACCAATACCAGACCACCACTGCGGTGGTCGCATATATTTCTTGCTCACATGAATCCCTGGTAGCCTCTCCATCTGCAGGGGAACGAGTCGCTGTCAAAAGCGATCATGGAAGTCCGCGGGTATCTGGCGTATCACTGATTATTCTGAACTGACAATTATACACATGGACCAATCAGCGGTTCTAATGACAATATGTGCTGATTCTGCATCATGCGGTACGATCTGCAACCACCGACCCCTCGCTACGTCGCGTTCTCATCTTTACACAATTCCCCTTGGTGCTGCGTCTTTTCAAACAGTGGCGCAGCAAAACCAAACAGCAGTCTCCCTGGTTTCACAAGGGGGTGATATACAAAGAGGTCAGGGATTCTGAGATGATTGACCCCTCATCTGATTCAGCATCAGGCGGCTTGTTGGACTAGTTCACTTCACAGTACTTGGTGATGTTTAATCTGCCTCATCAAGCTGCCCTTTTATGTACGAATTCTGGGACACTCGGAAGCGCTATTCATGTCTGCATCCATACTATACCGGTGCTCATTGTTCTTTTCTTTACAGCGGTTCTTTTCTTTACAGCGAACACCTTGCGGGAGACCATTTAAGCAGCTGCTTCTGGTGTTCGTTTGTTGATGACCAAGACCTCTTTCAGGCTCCTGCCGGCCTCGCTCGGTTAGTACCAGACACTGATAATGTGTTGTCAAACTACCAACGGAGACTGTCTCAGTACCATCCTCTTCGGGGCTGTATTCGAACGTCTGGTCTCCAGTCGTTCGATAGAAATCCCAGGATCCGGGAATAGACCATGCTGGATCCTGTCAGGGACGCAGTGTTGCTGCAAGTCTTGATTTTCGCGCAATGCCACACACATACACAGTGGGCACGCACAGGCTCTCTCACAAAAGTATTACCCAGCCTGCCAATTTCCCCGGATCTGTTTCTTTTCTTTTCTTTTCCTTTTTTTTTCACGGCCACATATGGAATGGATTCAAATGTGCAGATTACTGCTTAATTTAGGGTTAGTCAACCTTTCCTATCGTCGCTGAATCAGTTGCGTCATCCGACAAGCCAAAACGCCTTATAAGCAGCGGATTGACTGCAAATCTCAGCACCTCCATCGTCACTACCTGCAGCCGCACAAGTGGTGCTATGAGCTGGTTGGATGGAGGTCGGTGGAACTCTTTTCTTTTCTGATTTTCCCTACATATTTCCCCTCCCACTCTATACCCCTTCCCAAACAATCGCTTTGTGGGAAAATTTCTGGCATTCGTCAGGACGAACTAATAGATGACTGTTACTCTACCAGTTCTCCTCGTAGGAACGTCCACCAACGGCGGACCATGTTCTTTGGGCCCTTGAATTTTCCCTAATAGCCGCCCCTCAAAAGCCGTGTTTCTACATCCCTACCATAATTTTGCGAAGCTACTTTCCGTCTGGAACCTATTATTATGCCGCCGCGCGCTATCATTTCATTCGAGTCAAGTGTCATCCCATTCTTGTTTGTCTCCCTTTTTTGGGCATCACCGAGTGCGCCCTAATCTTATTGAGCTTTCAATTCGACCCATCAATTCGTGATCCTATATATGGATGTTCACTCTACAGAAAACGACCTGTGGGATCAGTTCTTAGCACCTGCCGATAGGAAGAGGAAACAAGACCCACCGACAAGAAGAAAAGTCACAGAAAAGCAATTCCCAAGGAGATAACCAGGAACAAGAATTACCGGAAGGAGAGCTTCCGAGCGCCAATTGTCTAGATGTCGAGGACGCCGCTGCATCAATGGAGACATGCCACATCCAGCGGGCAATATTCTGATGGGCGGGCCCAAGCCGCTGGCGACGACCATCAGGCGCTAACAGGAGCTCCGAGTCATTCTCATCCCACAGACGAGCTTCCGCGCTTCTTATTTCCTGGCTCAGCCAGTCAGGCTTATGATCCCACTGTCGCATCTACCGCTTTCAACTCTAGATTGCCCTATCAGGAGAGGCTCTGGGATAGTGTCGCCCATCCGAAGCATGATGTCCCTTCGGTTCCTCCATATAATACTGGTAGTCCAGCTCACTTTGGGGCTCAACGGTCCAATGTCTTGAGAAACGTGGAGTATGCCTCATTTTCCTAGCTCTTAGTTTCCATTCCATTCTTTTGTCGGCTTTGGCTCGTTCAAGCTCAGATGCGTGATCATGGTTCTGTCATCTTTTGACTGGGTCATGCACGCATGCTTCCGTTTTACATTTTCATAATGAGCATGCGCGTGCAGGTTACCATCACTGTACTTTGCTCCCACATCCTCCCTCCATAGCTGCGACAAAAAGTGCCATGTGCTTTCTTCCGGTCAAGTCACTAATTCCTGCTGGCAGAAACAGCGAACCCCGCACGGCTGTCCCAAGTCCTGGTCACTGTTATGATTGTACAGGGGGGTCTTCCGCCAGCATGGCCGCGGAGAAGCGTCAGATACAACAACCCCAAAGGCAGAGTACGACGAGTATGCCTTCTGGATTTGAAAGACTGCTTCACCATTCGCCTACGCCGTCCCCTCCCCCGCGGCGACCGTCCTCAACCTCACGATATCACCTTCACATCAGACAGCAGCCTTTGGCTGCGCGAGCTTGTGGCGCGGGTGATAGAGACCGACGGCCTATCGACCCACCTCCCATCATCCAAATGCTTCTGACAGACTTCGATCCGAAATCCTCTGACGACAACGACATCCTCCAAGATCCGCGATTTACTGTGGGCTGTTTTCTCATCCCCGAACCCGGATTCTCTCAATCAGACGTGAACGCCGACGGTACGGGTAGAGCGGATGAATTGAGCCAGGGACAGTCTACTCCTCTGCTATCCGGGAAAGCTTTCGTGTCACCTTTCTATGTCGATGAAGATCCGGACCCCAGCACAGCGCCAACCCATCCATCCTCGTCGGGCTACTACGCACCCGAAACGGGCGCATACCTGCCACCGACCACTTACCACGGCACCCCCCACACCCCGGGACAGCCTGCTACGTTCTACATCTTCTCCGACCTTTCTGTCCGTACAGCTGGACTGTACCGCCTCCAATTTCGTCTGATGAACTGGGGTCATGTGGAAGACACTGGCAAGTCGATGCCGATCCTTGCCGAGGCTTGGACGAATCCTTTCCGCGTGTTCCCGGCCAAGGACTTTCCTGGAATGAGGGATTCGTCCCTTTTGACAGAAGGATTGAAGGAGCTTGGGTTTGTGGAATTGAAGACGCGGGGGAAAGGGAAAGGGAAGGGTCGAAGGAGGTGATAGGTCGAACGCTCCAAAGTGCTTCTGTCCGCAGCTTGGGGGAAATTATGACAAGGGTTTTTTGACCGCGTTGTGCTGGAAAAGGAGAAAAGTAGAGAACTTTTCGATTTTCCCCACCCCCCAGATAATGTTCCGTGTTTTATATCTCTCTTTCAATTTTCCTTTTTTTTCTTCTTCTACGATATGATGAATGATTCTGGTGGGAGGAGTGACATTACGCAGAGAGCGATCATAGGTATGCAGTCGCGCTACGACGAGCACAGGGGTGGCGTTACGATGGATACTAGGTAGTCAAGTTCTCTCTTCAAACTCGGGCTTTGTCATACTTTCCGATCCTGGTACCCATGAATGTTCCACCTAAGCGCGTCAGTCGCAATCGCATCTTCTACTGCGCCTTCAAGATTACACCAGGCCTGATTCGGACCAATTCCCTCCCCACTGCTCCGGGATCTCTCTTGTATTGGAACAACGTTCTTAGTCTATACTTGGGTATCACAGTCATTATTAAGAGTGCACAGAGAAGAAATCGAGCTTTCAACAAAGCCGCCCACACCTCACTTCACCGAGTCCGATACAGAGTCACGAAACCACCCCGCAGAAGAGGGCAACCCAACTCTCATTTTGTTGAATTCCTTGTCCTTTTTCTGGCCTAGAGGACGAAGTACTCTTCCGGGATCTTAAACTTGAACTGCAGATCCCCCCATTTCTCAAGAAGGCTCTGCACGTCCACCTTGACCTGCGCCCACTCGGGACCCTGGAATTGAGGGGCGCGAAGCATAGTGCGAATCATCTGCTCACCCTCGGCCAGGCGGCCCTCCTCGCGGGCCATGACGGCGGCGACGACGACGGACTCGGGGCTCCCATACGCGGCCGCCAGCTCGAACAGCTCCCGGGCCATGGCGCGGTAGTGCGTCAGCGACGGCCGGCGGGCTTCGGCCCAGATCTCGTCGCGGAGCCGCTGCCACCACGGGCGGTGCCTCTCCTGCAGCAAGCCCTGGCCCTCCTGCGCGGGGTCGACCGGGCGGAAGTCGGCGGCGGCGGCGGCGGATTGCCCGCGCCGCGGGTACCGCCCCTGCGCGATGAGGTAGTAGTAGCACGCCAGCCGGCGGGTGGCCCGGCGGTGGCCCGCCATGACCGCCATGCGCATGTACTTCTCGTACTGGTCCCACCGGCCTTGCTCGCGCAGGTGGCCCGCGTACCGTACCAGGTACTCCGGCTGTTGGAACTCCTCGGCGGCCCGGCGGTAGATCTCCTCGGGGGTGTGTTTGGTCCGGTACTTGTGGTCCAGCATGAGGCCCTGGACCCACATGTAGGTGTCCCAGAAGGAGTCGATGGGCGGGAAGTACAGCCCCGTCTCGAAGCCCGGTTCGAGCTTCTTGGCTGGGTAGATCAGCTCGAGGATCTCGTCCAGGAGGGCCATCGCCTCGCGGTACTGTTGTCGGTGGCAGAGGACCCGCGCGTGGAGGTGCATGGCGCGCGGGTCGGGAAAGGGGCCCGTCGCCAGGGCTTCGACGGCTTGCAGGATCGGCACGTCGCGCGGCGGCGGCGGCGGCGGCGGGGACTGGCTCTTGTTGTGCGCGCGCATCTCCTTCAGGTAGTTGGCTGCTTGGATGTAGATCGCGGGCCGGACTTTGGCCAGGGCGCTGGCCGAGGAGACCCAGTGCTGGAAGGGTTGATGGAGCGGGAGGATGAGCTTGCCGATTTTGAACACTTCCAGGGGTGTCACTAATGGTTCCCCAGTTTGAGGAAACATGGTTAGTGTTCGATCTTCTTAGGAGCAACGGGTGAACCCCCACCCCGGGATTCGTCACGCCTGAAAGCGAGGATTAGAGAGAAAATATCACGTACAGTTGCGCGGGTTATTTTCAATTGCGGCCAGGGTGGGAGGGCCGCCATGAGCACACTCTAGCAAGTGTAGGCCGGTGGCTTCGAAAATTGGCCACGTGATCTCTGTTTTGAGGTCTCTGTTGAGGACGGCGTCCGCCCAGTTGTCCATGCCTCCTGTTGCGAGCCACTTTTTGTGAACGGTGAGGTCGCCGGTGATGCGAGACTCCGGGCCGATTCCTGCAGGGCGGGGAGGAGAAGACACGCGGGCATCCCTCATGTTGGCGGCGCGCCGGAGCGCAGGGGATTTCCGAGGCGTTCGATACAAGGCATTGTTGGATGAAGTGGTGTGGAAGCAGGAACTGGGCGGAGGTCGAGGTGCGAGTTGATTATGCTGAAGGTGGAAGTGATCTTGGGCAAGGCGGGGGCGCAGGTTGGAGCTATAGTGCAAGCTCAGGGAGGGGCTTGTGCCCGAATGCAGCCGTAATTGGCATTGTCGTCTGATGCTGCGTGAGGACCCAGGGAGAGACATGGCGAATCGATAGGAAGGGCGTACAAGAAGTGAACTTCAGGAAGGGTGGGTTGATGCAAAGGCGGAGGAGGGGAGGAAGAAATCTGGATGGAGTTCGGGCTTTCCGCATCTCCGTCCACTTTTCGACATCCGCGTCAGAAAAGAAAACAATAACAATGGCGCCAGAATACAATGGACTGATCAGCATCTCACTCACATGTCTCCAAGGATGAACGAAGTCTTGCTTCTCTGTCGCGCATTTCCACCGTCGTACTCTTTCAACTGAAACAGACTTGACAGCTACTCGTCTCATCAAAAATACTACGTACGAGCCCATGATGATTTGCTGGCAAAACTCGGATGACAGAGAGACCACAACAAGTTTCTTTCCTCTTGTTTCCACATTGTCCATTCGATACAGATGATAATGTACATTCGCCGCCTTTTTCCCGCTTTCCGTTTATATCAAAAAGAAAATAGAATCTCAGGAGATATAGGGACCGGAGAAAAAAGATAATAAAGAAAAGGGTGATATAACAGAACACAATACAATAAAAAGAAAAGGGTGGTGCGAGATAAAAACTCCAGCTCGATGATGCAGCCCAATCACAACGTTCCAGGCCATCCAGGTTCTTTCGTCTTCTGTCCCATCATCCCAGAAAATGATAGCCAGCCACAGAGCGAACCCAGATGGACCGGGTAGCATTACAAAGGAAAGTCCCCCCACGGACCCGTCAGACGACAGTCCGCTCTTAGTCCATGGTGACCTTGGCACCGACGGCCTTGAGGGTCTCGATGATCTTCTCGGCCTCCTCCTTGGGGACGGACTCCTTCAGAGTCTTGGGCGCCGACTCGACAAACTTCTTGCTGTCGACCAGGGACAGACCGAGCATGTTCTTGATCTCCTTGATGACCTTGGCCTTGGAGGCGGCGTCGATGGACTCGAGCTTCAGGTTGAACAGAGTCTTCTCCTGCTGGACAGGAGCCTCCTCCTCCTCGGCGGCGGCGGGAGCGGCGGGGGCAGCGGCCATGGCGAAGCCACCGACGGGAAGGTCGGGGATGTTAAGGCGGGACTATAAGGTGACAAGGTCCTCGTCAGCAACGATCTCAGTGAGTTTCAAGCGATCACATCACATGAGCGATTGGGGCCGAGACAATTCGATTGATAGGAACCCTGCATCAACAAGTCCTGGGCGGAAGCTGTTGCGACAGGGCCAGAGGAGAAGCAAGAAACGCACCTTCAAGCTAGCGACCAAGTCGGCAGTCTCCAACAGGTTCAATTGGCTGATCTGATCGACAATCTGGGTGATCTTGGGGTTGGCAGGAGCAGCAGACTCCGTGGATTGCCATCTCCGGCCGCTGGACAGGTATGAAGCGGAGGAAACGCGCAGAGAAGCGGTAGGGCGGACAATCTGTCTGCAGCAGCGAGCTGCGAACTGGGTAGACATGGACATGCTGGGCGTGAAATAAGGCGATCTGGACGGAGGCGACAGAAGGTGGCTAGGCCAAGGGGATTCAAGCTGCTCGAAGTGATCGAATGCTCGAAAAGTGCCTTTGCGGGAAAAGAAAGTCGAGTCTCGGTCCGGAAAATCCAGTCGCGTCACGTGATACCGACACCCGCTAGTCGGCGTTCTGTCAACAGAGAATCAAGTACTCACGATGTATATCAGGAACGGTCAGGTACATTATAGAACAGATCAGCAGCTGTGGATGAAGTATTCCAGGATGTACGGATGAGAATAATCATCTACCACTACTGTTACTAGAGATGCCCATGGATAGGTCAATGGGCAATTCATGATTATCGTGTCTCTATCACATTCCATGCTTTTGAGCCTCCAATGGATATCACATTCTCCTAAATATTACATTTAATCCTCATCCCAGTTGGGGTTGGGGCCTGGTGGCTTAGGACCACCGGCCTGTCGAGCAACAATGATCTGGTCAACGCTGAGCACCGTGCGGGCAGCCTCGCTCGCGAGACGAATGGCCCAGCTCTTGGATGCTAGCAGGTCCAGGATGCCCTCCTCCACGGCGTCAAGGGTTCCAGCTGAAGAGCTAATCTCCAAATCCACACCCGTGGTCCAGTAAGGCTCCTCCTTCTCGGAGATGCCCTCCTCTGCAGACGATTCCTCCGACTCATCATTGTTGGAAGACCGGTGGTGTGCGGTGTAGAGACGAGACAGAACCTCAGTAGCGTCCAGACCAGCCGACTCGGCCAGGGTGCGAGGAACCACCTCGAACGCTTCGGCGTACTTGCGAATAGCGTGCTGGGGCAAGCCAGGAGTCTTATCCGCGAAGGCGGAGATTCTCTCCACAAGTTGAGTCTCGGTGGCACCGGCACCAGGAACCAGGCGGGGATCCTTGGTGATAGCTTTGACTGCGTTGACACCATCGTCGATCGCACGCTCAACGTCATCGAGATGGTTTTGGGTAGCGCCACGCAGGACAATGGTGGACGTACGGGTGACAGCGTTGGCATCCTCTTGACGGAAGACGGTCACCCGGTCACCGCCGATCTCGGTAGTCTCGACAACATCGATGCTACCCATCTCGTCGGGCATCGGGGCGCCCAGGCGAGCGAGAGGGGTGGCGCCGACAACACGGCACAGTCTGCGCAGCTCGAACTTCGAGAGGATCTTGATCACAAGGATGTTGAAGCGGTTGAGGAAGTGCATGGCCAGGTCACCAACGGTGGAACCGCAGACGACCACACGCAGACCAGAGTCGTAAAGCTCCTTGATAGCCGCCTCCAAACGCTCCTCCTCGCCCTTTGTGAAGTCCAGCATTTCCTGCGCATTCTTCAACAGCACGGTACCCTTGGTCTCAGTCTGAGAGATGTCGATGGGGCAGCTGAAGACTCCAACCTTGGCCTTGGTAGCCTTCTTGATCACACCATCAGGCTCTCTGCCAAGAACCATACCCTTGACCACACGAGACTGCTCCAAGCCACCTCCCATGATCTTGACGACACGAACGTTGTCGACATTGAAGTTGGCGGGGTTCTTGGGGAGGACAGCAAGGACAGCCTCTGCAACCAGAGAGGCCAGAAGATCTTCGGTTCCGGACTGCTTGCTGGCGACGACTGTGCGGAGAGCCTTGGTAAGCTCAGTCTGAGAGCGGAGTTCTTGAAGGCGATCGACCTCGAGATCTATTGTCAAGCAAGCGTCAGTAATTGTTGAGTAACTCGTTGTCTGCCTGGTTCGTTGTTTCATAGCAGCCCCTGAGGCCGCCGAGCGCTCCTGGCCGGAAGAATCAACCCACCTTCTAGCGTCTTGAGCGCAAAGTTTTGTGCCTTCTCGTAGCCCTGAACAATATCACTCGTCTTCAAGCCCATGCGCAGCAACTCCTCGGCCTTCTTCAACAACTCTCCGGCGAGAACAATGACCAAGTTGGTACCATCTCCCATCTCCTGATCCTGCTGTTGACTGGCCATCACCAGCAGCTTAGCAGCGGGGTGCACAACCTCCAGTTCACGGAGAATGGTAGCCGCATCCGAAGTAAGGATCATTTTCTGCAAATGGTTGATGACAATCTTGTTGCGACCGTAAGGGCCCAACGACGTCAAGACAGTCTGAGCAATAGCCTGGCAGGCTTCGATGTTGCGAATGACGGCACCATCTTCGGCATCGTGGCTATAGATAATAAAGTGTCAGCCGCTGTTCTATGATCATAACCCCAATCCATATCATATAAGTTTACTGGCCTGCTGAACCTGGCGGTATTGATGGCTTGAGGGGCGGGGACATTCCACGAGTGGGCTTTCGCTTACCTCTGGTACCCAGGCTTGAAAAGACCCGCCTGGGAGGGTCCGGGAAGAGACAGTGACATGATGAAGAAATACTTCCTCTGGAGTTTGGGGAAATATCCAAATAGAGAGAGTAAGGGGACACTTCCTCAACACTGGTCTGTAGCTGTTCTGGGAATTTTCGACGGAGCTTGGAGACGGTCTGGCGGCGGCTGTTTGTTTGGTTTGCACGCGGAGGGGCTCGGCATGCTTATCCATTTACAACTTTCCCCTTCGACGACGGAGCATTGATCTTCCAATTCTTGCACCACTTTCTATATTACTTTCCATGGGCAACTACTGCAACTACTGCATACTCTCCTGTCAACGAGGAGCCAGAGAATATTGCTGGAATATGCGCTGTGTATGTGAGGAGAGATCAATACATGCATAGCCAACCTGCCACCGACCCACAGCCAACGCCTTCCCTCGTCCCCTTCAGAAAACAACTATCTCACAAAACTATTTCCTCACATGTCTCAGCTGGTCTCAAGTCGAATCCTCTTCGTCCTCCTTCCCAACTGAGTCTGACTGCTTCCCTCGCAAATCTCCTTAAACTCTCCTCATACCCTGCGACCAGATCCACATCCACACCACTTGACCCATTCACTTCAACAATCCTCCGCACCATATCCTCCGCGTCGCGCAATGCAGTGTTCACGCCCATGCCGCCAGTTGGAGGCATGGCATGGATCGCATCTCCGAGAAGCGTCACCGTCGCATGTGCCTCCCAGGCCGGGATATCCGGCCTCACAGAACAGATCCTCAACGTGGATGTTTGGTTCCGATCCTGTTCCTCGAACAAGACCCTCACAGACGCATCCCATTCCGCCGTAAGCTCCAATGACAACCTCGCCGACCCGTCCCCGTCCAACCTCAACGCCTCCTCATCTCCTAACGGGATATCAATTTTATGCGCCAGTAGGACCCAGTACACATAATCCCTCGGCAATTGGATCCCGCGCACTGGCGTATCCGCCTGCGGGAACCGAATGGCTTCCAGCAGCAGCGTCTTCGGCGCCTCCGTCTCCCTCTCGGTGACCAGGGACATTCCCCCCATGGCCTCTCGCGCAAAGCGCTGTTCAAACTCGGGCGTGATGTAGGTCTTGCCGTACACGATCCGCATCCCCGTGTCCAAGAACGGGTAGGACGGCGACAGGAGCTGCTTGCGCACTTGCGATCGTAGTCCGTCCGCGCCGACGAGCAAGGCGCCTTCCTCCGAGGTCCCGTCGTCGAAGAACGCGATCACTCCAGTGCTCTCGCTACTCTCCTCCCCATTCTTCCCTTGGCGGACATCATAGTGTGTAAACCGCTTCCCAAAGTGTAGTTCGTCATCCAGATCGGTCATGAGCACCTCGCGCAGTACCCCGCGGTCAACGGTGTATGGCTTCAGAGAGCCGTGGGCTTGGATGGGAGGGCCTCCTCCAGCACCACCACCACCTACTTGCTGGATCAAAGCCCTCCCGGCCAAAGCATCAAGCCTGGCACCGCCGGATAGCAGCCCGTTCTCCGCGCAGGTTGCCTCGAACAGGCCGAACAATTCCGGGGTCAGGGTGGCCCGGAGGGCAAGGATGCCCTCCGTCCCGATGCGCAGCCGGTAGCCCTGGGCGCGGAAATCTTGCTTGGCGTCTCGCTCGTAGATCTTGACGGGGATGTTATTCTTCTTGAGGCCTTGCGCGAGGGCGAGGCCCCCGAGGCCCGCGCCGACGATGAGGATGGGTTTCGACATGGTTTGGTTTTGTTCGTCGTTATTGATGCACTAGAGGTCATTTAAGGTAGATATTGTGACTGAGATGCTTGGATTGGTCCCGGAATAATCTGCTGATGCTGGGCTTTCATGGTATATATATTAAATGCTCGGGCGTAGGGGAATAAGTACTATGTAGATACTATGGACATGTTCGGGCCCGAGATACCGCTCAACTCGGGCCTCCCGAAGCTTCGGGCCCGAGGGGGATCTTGCTCGAGTTTGTGTAGCTTTTTGCCGAGGGGCAAGCAGCAATCCGCTGGTGATGTGCTGGGGCTGTCTTTTCGAAGGCAATAATAATGAATAACAGGACTTTTGGAGAGACCTTGTGCCAGAAAAGAATAGAACATTCGGAGATGATTGATATAGTTGGCGTACGGGTTCACTACTTAGTGCGGGCTAGAACGAACTATGTGGGTTGTGTTGATACAGGATTGGGGATTTACATAGACTATTTTATATACAAATAGCAAGAGATAATCAGAATCATGTGCTTCAGAACTCCCTGTGATAAGCAAAGGCTCTCCTAAAGTCGGGCACTGAAAGGATTGTCAGCCAAAGTATACAGAACCAGGCAAGGATGGAAAGCTACATACTGTATTCATTCGCCATCTTGCAGCCACCATCCAGATAGATAGCCTGTGCTGTGTTGAGTCTAGAGGGGATTAGTTGCAGTGAACTGCAATAGTTGAGTCGAGGAGCTCACGTACTTTTCACTGAGAGCAAGGATACGACTTTCGTTCTGTGGCCAATGAATTAGGATATGCCTCAATAGAAGATGTGTCTCGGCCGCTGATCAGGAGACCTACCGAAGGGTGCGTCGACAAGAATTGATGAATCTCATGTTCTTCTTTGTTGTTCACCAGGCGCTGCCAGCTTAGACAAAGTCAGCAATCATGTGTAGCACAGAAAAAGCAAACGACCTAGAATGCATCTGGCCAGCAAGTGACTTACAAGGCAATAGCAGCCTCCGGGTTGTAACAGGCTCGAGCCATCATGACTGGCAAGTAAGGTTAGTCAGCCATTAGGTTGAGAGGAGGCGAGAGGGCTCAGGTTCCGTACTCAACCCCATGTCGTCCGCTTCGGCCTACAATAGACGGTGGTCAGTCTCCTCTTCGGTTTCATTCATCTCCGGTCTAGACGGGAAGGTTACCTCCTGTACCCGAGAATTGGGCAAGTTAATCAGATAATGCGACAAATAAGCCGGGATCATGGCTGAGATATCGAAGAGAAACGAGGCAACCGTGACAATAGACTTCAGAAGATAATTCCGAGTCATACCCTCCGCGCTATGGTGAGCAACCACATGCGCGATCTCGTGCCCGAG
Source organism: Aspergillus aculeatinus CBS 121060 (assembly GCF_003184765.1). Taxonomy (NCBI): domain Eukaryota; kingdom Fungi; phylum Ascomycota; class Eurotiomycetes; order Eurotiales; family Aspergillaceae; genus Aspergillus; species Aspergillus aculeatinus. The sequence continues at coordinate 536,810 of NW_020291470.1, forward strand.
GACCGCAGCCAGACCATCCTCATCTTTGCAGAAAGGCAAGATGCCGGTGAAGACGAAGACTTTCCCACTATTACAAGCCGGTTAGATCGATCGTAGGCCATCACTGGAGGAGGCTATAAGGGATAAGACCCTACCCGGGAAGAACAAAGGCATTTCTGACATTGTCCGCTTTGATGACGTGTGCTCTCCACTGGGCGCCCTCTACGCGTGCCTGAGGGATGAGTCGCTCGAGTACACGGTGCACTACCTTAGCATCGGGGTGAGAGTCTGGCAGTATGCGATCTCTATGCTCCGCCAGGATCTCTCGATATGCTTGTTCTCCGAGCTCTAGCTCATGTTGCACGGATATGAAGTTGAGCCGCCGGCGGCCAGTCATCTGAGAAACAGCTGTCAGTGCCTGGTGTTCGAGGCTGAACAGGTAGAACCGGACTCACCTCCACTACCTCAGTATTATAATAGTAGAACGCCGATGCGCCAAGGCCTATTATAACGAAGTGTTCGGTACGCGCCCGCGACAACAGGTGATAAATCAACGGCGGCGCCCGTGGGCCCCGGCCGGAGTTGCTGAATCGGTTGTAGTTCCCATTGCTGCATCTACGGCCGCAGCTTGAGAATGTACGGCTCTGTGGCTGATGTAAAGGTCGAGAGACAGATCGGAAGCGTGATGCATGGCTTGCGAATGTCCTGGTCGAGGCAATACGGCTTTGCACTGCGATATAAGAACTCTGCTTTGTCTGGGGAACTACGCGAGACAGCACCCGCCCGATTGTTTGATGTGGCATGCTGTTCAGACTTATGTATCACGTAGCTTAGTCACACGCTGACGGTGAGAGAAGATCGACCTGGATGAATTGTGAGATGATTCAATGTTAAGGTGGAATGCGGAGGTTGAACGCGGATCGGATCTCGACAGTTGGCGGAGAAGTCCGGCCCAGTCCAATGAGATTGCGGCCGGGTTGTACAGTTCCTATTGAAAGTGTCCGGCAGCCTCAACAAGCCACAATTTTAAGATTCTACACCAGGCAACAGCTTGAAGTGGTCTACACTAATTTTGCATGAATTCTTCTTGGTTTAAGGGTATTCAAGGTAGGGCGTAGGTTCAATTGTACGCAGAAAAGCATGTCAACCGCGAACCAATACATAAATGTATACTTTTGCACTGTTTCGCAAGAGACGTGGGGAGCTGCGCAAGGGATCCAGCACTCAACAAAGCGTTCATTGGGGAAGCATGAAAAGATCATCATCTTACACTGGGTCTGTAGTAAATGAGTTACAAACTTGAGTGCCCCATACACTGCATCCTGCGTAGTGCCGCCAGCTGGATACCATTCCACTTTTTGACATCCTTTCTATACTGGGATTCAGGCATTCACATCAAGTACAGAACGAGCGATTCCTTATTTACAAGGCAGAGTGGAATGCCCGACCGCATGTCGTACATCTGCCACATGCATGCCGAAAGAAGATTATAGCCAGTCCAATCCTCTGTTCTGGATGACGATGAAACCAGGCACTTTCATCTAGGATTCCCAAATTAGCATCGATAACCAAGAAAGAATCATCAGGCTATTCTCAGCGACATTGAATAAGCCCCCAGGAGCCAGATAGGCCCCTAAGTCCCCCCACACTGGAATCGCTAATTATGCCAATCATAAGGATCCAATGGCAAGGTTCGTGTACGCGCCGACCTGCGAGTGCGAACATATGCAAAGCACGACCCTCGTGGCCCTGTACTTGTGAATTATCAATCTCTAAGAGTGTGTTCGGCGGCTACAACTGAGCGCCATTACACTGGGGAAAGTATGGTGAAGGACAAGGCTGATGCAGTAACTGGAAAATAGAATGGATTATGCAACTAAGATCCTAAACTGATAGAGTAGCGTCGGATCGAGTAAGTAATTGCCAGGCTTTGACCCTAAAATAGATCCTTCATGAGTCGGAAGTAGTCCCATTATCCTCTATCTTCAACCAAAGCATGGCCAAATTTACCTTGTAGGCGCCCGGAAAGAGGGTTCTATAGAACACGGGCGGTTAGAAGCACTGCAAGTAATTAACACTTATTCTAGCCACAGCTCGTAACGCTTGAGGTTGGGCATGTTTCTATTTTGATCGATGTGCCTGGGTTCCTGAGATTTGATCCAAAAATCCGCACGAGTGCATCGAGTGATGGGGATCTTGGTAGATGCTGGTAAGTAGATGTTATGCGAAAAAACCTGTCCTACCCCGCCTGATGGACAGATATGTAAGGTGTATAGACGAGTGACGTATCACGGCACAATTTTCCTCGCTCGGAGATACAAGGAATATCTGCCGACCAATGCCCTCGAAATATGCCGGGGATAAGCTTGGGCAAAATCATTCGTCGGCTACATTTTCGCGTATTTGTCACCCCATGAAGTGACTTTATTCGGAGTTGCTATGCACAGAAAAGAAATGATACGGAATCTCAGGTTGATTTCGGCCGAGTTCAAAATCTCTGGCATAATTTCCAAGAATACTGCTGATTTGGTCAGGAGAGATGATGCAATAATTTGATCCCAGATGTTGGGCTAAAAATGCAAACTATGCAGTGGTTTCGCGTGAATCGATAGCATTCACAGTATATCCAAGGATGGAGTTGCAACAGTGCCGCGGGATATTGAGTGCAGGAGGAATGTGTACATGTCACGGGCACACAACAGAGTGGCAGGAAGTGACCTCATGTTGGGCGCATCTGATTCGCTGAAATGCCAATTGACAGGGAAGCGAAAGGGACGCTAATTGTTCGATTCGCGAGGAATGCAGGCCGTAGCTGCAGGAATGTGACAAGAAACGGCAGAAGCGTCGTGACACCCACAACATGCTGACTCGCTTCCGGGATTGTGATGGCCACCGACTTTGTCAGGCCCAGAACCAACGTTGTTTCGACTGCAGAATCAATGGTATTGATCCCAAGACATCTGTCTCAATCAACAATAAGCAAGACTAGCTGAGACAGTACGGTTGAGAATATTGATCAGGCATATGTACTGTGCAGTAAGTACATGAGTCACGGGCAACGATCCGCCAGAAGGTGGTTCGGAACCGGTACAGCCATCCAGATAAGTGATTGAGTGCCAGAGAGGAGGTGTGACTGGGACACCTTGGTTGCAGAACAGCTAAAGTCAAAAATGCCTTTAGCTTCCCCCAGTCATCTTTTTCCCCACCTGGGAATTCTCACGGCTCGATCTTCCTCAGGATCAGATCATGAGAACGCACGGCTTTAGCGGTCAATGCGGATAAGACCATCTGTGTGGGCCTATCAGATCTGCTGAAAGCCTTGTGAAGTATACTAATTACGGAAGACCAAAAGATAATCTAGGCAATTGAAGTCGGTGCGGGCGGGTAATTGATACTAATTAAGGAGGAGGAAGAGTCAGCCTGGAGCTCGTGAACCCCGTCACCCCCTCAGCGCTCCCTTTCTCCCTCCCTCCTGTCAGGGACTTGGTCGGGATTGAGAGGCTAGCGCCCATCTTATCACACCTTGGCGCCAACTTCCCTTGGTCTTCCTCTGGTTGCACGGGGCATCAAAGGCCCGACCCACCCACGCACGGTTGGTTGCGGCTGTCCCGCTCTGTCAAGACCCAGGAAGATGTCAGCCAATTGTCTCCCGAATTCAGGAAGCTTGGCTCAGCACGCTAAATTAGCTCCAAAGGTAGCGCTTCCACCACTGTAGGTGCTCAACTCGATGGCAGCCTCTTGATGAATTATTGATCAAATCTCCCCTCTCCCCGCAAACCCGCCAACTTCATCCCTTCTGCCAACTGCCGCGGGCCTATCAGATAGGTAATGAGTACTGAGTACTACAAGAGACGACCAGACATGGCCACCAATCTGTAGTCTGATTGGTTCAAGGTGCTCGAGACCCTTGTGCGCGAGGCAGGGCTCTGATTCCTGGTCTGTCTCTAGTGGGAATTTTCTCGCGAGAAGAGAAGAGGGGGCTATTCAATTAGTTGGTTGGCATTGGGATGTCCCCGCGCTATCAACGGCTACAGACGTAGGTATCCTTTGATTCTCACCAATGCATTTTCCCATTCGGGTAAACATCACTCCTTTCACGTTGACATCGTCAGGTCACTTAATCCAGCCTGCAGATGACCCTGCCATTGGCGCATCGCGAATGTGTCTTATGGGTATCGATGGAGGGCAATCGGAATTGTGCGGCGTGCCGCTTGTTGGTCGCCACGCCTTTTCCTCGAGTCGAAAACCGTGAGAATGTCTTCTCCATAGCACCAAATGCTATATCGCTCTGTGGTGAAGAAGGTTCCCCGAAAGGAATACTCTGATCATGTTACACTCGTCTCGCCGGTTTGAGAGGGTACGTGGGACAAGAGTGTCTGTTCGTAGGACGTGAATCCGACACCAGGATAAAATTAACCCGGCACAAGCAGCGTTCAACAGATTGCCTCCATGGCAAGATTGACAGCGTGCGTGATCCAATCAGTCGTGCAGAGGGTGGCCATGGGCGCCAAGCTAATGGCCAGAAATGTAGTATCTTGCAAAATGATCCAAAATTAGCCTTGGAGCGCCTGGTGGCCGGTTCCTTGTCCGTGCATGGTCTGGCTACGATCATCCTTTCCCTGGTCCCCACCCAATCTATGGCTTCTACTCCCACCACCGCAATTTCCCCGATATGTACATGTGTGTGTGTGTGTGTGTGCTCAGTGCTCACGGCCCTGTCGGTTGCTCGGAATTGATTCTAAAATAGAAACATCATGACCTGCTTCATCCGAGATCGACCTCCTACTTTCATCTTTAAAGCTTCCTTCATGCCCACCGATCATATCAATTTCGATTGTGGACCACTGTCTCCCAGCATTATCTCTTAGCCGCCTCGTCCTTTGCAGCCTGCGCCTTTCGTTCTCTAATACCCCACTTAGACACCAAAGGCTGCTGGTTCAGTCTTGCCCTTAATAACCCGCATATCCCAGCAATCACTCGCCACGCGCCTGTGTCCTGTCCTTTTCGAGTCCCTTACCGTGCGCCACGATACAAGATCAACCATGCCCGTTCCATCAAAGAAGAAGTCCTCACCTACCACAATGATTCCAATCAAAGCTGAAGACCTTTCTCAGCCGTCATCTAGTAGTGAGGGTACATCGACAAGAACGACGGACAAGGTTCCAATGAAGCTACATAAGCGCTCACGGTCCGGTACGTTGCCACTGACATGTACCTTCAGAGTACTAGGTGTCTCGAAGGTCTGGCTAACAACAGTGCTTCTCACTCAGGTTGCTTCACATGTCGCCTACGCCGGAAGAAGTGTGACGAGAAGCACCCATCATGTAGCGCCTGTATCAACCTCTGTGTCAAATGCGAATACAAACGTCCTGTTTGGTGGGGCAATGCCGAGCAGAGGAGGATTCAAAAGGAGCGCATCAAGAACAAGATCAAGCAAACAAAGATGAATGAGCGCAATGGTGCTTTGACTGGTGGGTAGTGTTTCTGTGGAACGCATCAAGGTATAGCCATCTGACCAGCCTTGGTGTGTCATAGATCCCTCGGCCCGCAACCGCAGTATGGCCGTTCCGTCACCAACATCTCCAGAATACGAGCTTAGTCGGCCTGCGTATCCCGAGCAGTATGATATCTTCGCATCTCATCTGCCTACTCCGGCCTTCACTCAGAATATATATGGACTGCCACATCCTTACGAAATCGACGTCAAGACGGAGCGACAGACATTCATCAACGACGTCCCACTACGCCACGATTCTTGCAGCTCGACATTCAGCACATTTGCTCCTCCCCAGCTGAACGCTCCCCTGCCCACTTTCCCCGGAGAAGATTGGTTCCAGGATGAGTATTTCGCGCAGGTTCCTACGCTTCCGGGACTTGATCCAGCACTCTGCGAGCAAACTATCGGACAGACGTACGCGATCCTGCAGTCAAGCATACCCGTCAGTGATCATGACCGCCCGCTTCTCGATCACTTTATCTACAATGTTCTACGCATTATCTTTCCTGTGCTGGAAGCTCACCAACGCGGACATGTGCGAGCTCAAGCTATTCTTCAGGCTTTGGAAACTAACAAGTGCTACCTTCACTGCTGCTTGAGTGTGGCCGCTATTCACAGGAAGACGACAGAAGGTATTGTTGGAGAGCAGATTGACCACGATATCATGCGCAACCGTTTCGAGGCAGTTTCACAGCTCTGCTTGGCTCTTGGAGAGGATACTAACCACGAAGAGATTCTCGATGCAACTCTTGCCATGATCTTCTTCCATTGTTCCGTGGGTCCCGCGGACGATTATCTCCCGGATATCCCATGGTTCGATCACTTTCAAGCCGCATCCAACTTAGTGAACCGACTGGGCCTATCGTCGCCTGTACCTCCCTGCGGGAACCCATACATGCCGCCTCCATTCACCATGACATTGGCTTCTTGGATCGATATCCTAGGCTCTACCATGCATGGAAAGACGCCCGAGTTCGCACATACTTATCGCTCCAAGCACCTGAGTGGAACATCTTTGGGTCTACGTGAACTCATGGGCTGCGATGATCGCGTCATGTACTTGATTTCGGAGATTACTTGCTTGGAGGCATTGAAAAGGGAGGGAAGGATCGATGATCTGGCGGTCTGTTCTCACGTTTCCGCCCTGGGGCAGCAATTGGAATTCACGGAATCGCCAAACCAGCCCTTGGAGAGCCCGTACCTGCCTAATGGAGCTTTCTCTCCAACGGTCCTGACCAACAACATCACGGCGATTTTCCGACTTGCAGCCAGGATCTACCTCTGCAGTCTGGTTCCTGGATTTGACCGCCACCAACCAAGTAACACCAATTTGGTAGCAGCGGTTGCCAATGCTATTCAGTACATTCCATCTGGACCAGAAGGATTCGATCGTTCGCTGGTCTGGCCTCTGCTTATCACAGGGGCATTTTCCGCGCCGAACAGCTCTTTCCGCAACGTTCTCGCCGACCGCGCCGCGGCTCTTGGTGACCACGCAGACTTGGGCAGCTTTGGCCGCATGTACCGAGTTCTAAAAGAAGTGTGGCGGGTGTCAGACGAGCCTATCGAGCCTCTACCGAGCCAGGATGCTAGCCCCTCGTCTTCAGCAAACGGCAGCAGCCCCATCAAGCGCGAAAAGTCTGAGTCCCCGAAGGAAAGTCCTGCACACTGGGATACAGAGGAAGTGAAGAAACCGTTCATCCACTGGCGGGAAGTGATGCAGCAAAATGGCTGGGATTATCTGCTTCTTTAAAATTACTAATTAGGGGTTTCATTCTTCTGCGACGGGATCGCATCTCGTTGCATTCTATTCTATACCCTTGAAGGGATCTTTACTCAAGCGGGCTTGAGAATACTACCGACCCGAAGAATCCGATAAACTTGGCCCACGGACCCGAGAGAAGAGCGAGCACTTATTTGCTCGAGGACAACCGGATGCACGAGCTGGCTATCGGCATTCTACGCCTCATCACCTATCTGCACATTTCAGGAAAAAGTCCAGATACCCCCTAGACATTACATTGTTTGCCTTGACCTATTCATCGGATCTTTGTTTTATACAGTCATTTGACCTTTACATACACCACCATCATGTTGACCGCTGGGCCGGACAACAGTGACGAGCGATTTTCATTTCTTGGCGGCAGCATTGAACGAGCGGCGATAACTGCGAGAACGCAGACAGTCATACCCCCATACCCCGGGCCAGGAGTTACTGGAGTTGCTTTTACGTGTTTGGCTTTGCTTATGATGATTGATTACACCAGGGACTGTATCTCTTCGCTACAAACTCCAAAAACCCATATCTTCAATTTGATGCGCTTACGTTTGGTATGATTTATTGACTACATGCTCTCTCACCTTTCCCCCTTGATCATATATCCCTGATCGTTGCCCTGTGGACTTTGTGGATTGCTTTAGTTGTATATCGAAGTATGACATTCGGGCCCGGTATAGCATTTGATTAAAATTCCAGAATGTGTAATTCTACATCATTAGCTACAGCTAATGAGCTCCTAAAAGCACCACCTTCATACTTGAATAAGAGCTCTTCAGTCATGGATCATTGCCAGGCACAGTGTGCTCCAGCCAGTCTCTTCTCATTGGAGCTAGCAGCTTTCATCCGTGGCAAAATGAACGCATCGCATCGCATCTCGACCGTGACGGGGTCGGCTGGCTTAGTCAGCCCCAACCATGACATCAGCGATACAACCCACGGCCATATTGGAGAAGTCGAGGAATTTGAAAGGCGTTGAGGCCATGCGATGCTTCTTGAACCAAGTTGTCACAGCAAGTCCTTCTCAAAAATCAAAAGGGCTGTTCAGTGAGTGTAGTTCAATGATCACAATGTAGCAGCACGTGCCACCCGTCAAGTCGATCGGTAGACGGGTTGTGGAAGGCGGCAACCGCCAACCGCCAACCATCCATACAAACTCAGAGTCGATTCTTAGAATCTCTACTGTCCACGTCCACGACTGTGGGCATACCAAACCATGGACTCGACCATTTTCAGGTTCCGAGCGAAAGTATTTCATCATAACCTCCACTTTTATGGGCATTGGGAATCGAATTGAATGCAGGTCGAAAACACCGAAAATATGAGTAAGGTGACTCTGACTGCATGGGGATCTGATATCATAGCTTCATCATTGACCCAAGCTGGAGGGCGAAAAAAGTGACATCAGATTGAACCACCCACCTTTGCTTGCAATCGACTACATGTATATAAAGCCTCGCGAAATTGCACGACTGAATTATTCTAACCAGATTCAAAGCCAGTAATAACTCTACATAACTTCGAACGAAAGCCTTTTCCACCACAAGTCCAACCAACCTTTTTTTCTTTCCTCCATTTCCAAAACAACAACCACCACCACCACCACCACCACCACAATGTCTTCTCCTCACCGCGGCGGCAGACTCGAGGACATGGCCCCGACGGGCACCTCGATCCCCAACGACGCGGGCCTCCAGAACACCATCCCGTCCGTGCCGCGCCCGGACCAGCGGGCCGAGCACGGCGGCTTCGACAACTACGGCGTCGCCCAGCCCTCCTCCGCCTTCGCCGCGGACAACGCCACCGACATGCCGCGCAGCGCCCGCGACATGGGCGCCACCGGCGAGGTCCTGACCGGCACCGGCAACTCCTTCCCCGCCGAGGGCGAGTCCAAGCGCACCTTCATCGGCAACCAGCACCCGGGCGCCAAGGGCCACGGCCGCGACCTGAAGCACCGGAACATGAACCGCGGGGCCTTTGACCGCTTCGCGGCCGAGGAGGATGACGCGGCCGGGGAGCATCAGATTCGGAATGAGTAAATGGTGTTGATCGTTTTTGTCTTGTGTGATGACGACTTCTCTTTGGAATGGGATGATTGAGTCGCGGCTGGTATGCGACTTTGCTTGATGGATAACGATATTCTGTGATGGTTGGAATCAATTGTATTATAGATCTTTCTTTGAGGTTGATCGACCTGGGTTTTGGACAGGTCTTGATTGTTGTGTAATGAAGAATCGCATGATATGGTCATTATCAATTCCATCTGTTGTAGTTGAATAGAAATATGCATATGTATTCATGTGTATGTATCTGCGTATGGTATATTGGTATATATGTGTGTATACCAACACGATCAACCGATGAAGCCACGATAGATCTCGTCCAGCACATCGCGTTTGCGTTTGCGGTCGGCTCGCTCGGCCTCCTCCGCCTCGTCCGGTTCCCCTTCGGGCTCCCTCGACACCCAGCCGCGGATGGTGCCGTCGCCGTGGGCGGAGAACATCTCGATCCCCTCGCCGGATGCCCCGTTGCCGCGCCAGGCAAGCGAGTTGATCCGTGCGGCGCTCAATGCGGTCGACCGGCCACGAAATTGCGGTCCGGTGGTCGCCAGTCCGGGCACCCGGAGCCGTTTGATGTGCGCTCCTTCGCGGAGCTCGAACATGTAGATCTCGCCGCGGTCGTCGTGCTCGTTGAAATTCGGCCACAGGAGCGTCTCCTGCCCAGCCGCCATGAGACCCCGCGGGACGACAAGCGGCGCCCGCTCCGCCAGGTGGGAGGAGACGCTGTTGCGCACGCGGGGCCCGAAGTGCACCAGCGTGTTCGCCCCGGTGCCCGCGTCCCAGACGCGGATCCGGGCGTCCTGCCCGGCGGTCACGAGGTGCGAGCCGGTCGACGTCCACCGGACGCCCGTGACGGCCCCGTTGTGCGCGCGCACGTGCGGCGAGAAGGCCGGCCGCGGTTGGTAGGAGGGCGGGGCGGTGGTGGGGGCACGCACGAGGCCCACCGCGTCGTCCATGTGCAGCGCCGCGATGGCGGAGTTGTGCCCGCCGCGGCGGATGTCGAAGAGGATCACCCGGTTATCCGTGGAGGCCGTCGCCAAAATATGCGGCTGGTGCGGCGCCCATGCGACGGAGAGCACCGCGGATTCGTGGCCGGGGAGGCCGTGCGTCGATAGCCCCGAGCGCAGGTCCAGCAGGCGCACGGCTTTCTCGGAGGTGCCCACGGCGATGAGGAGCGGGGCGCCCGGGTGCGAGGACATGGCGTGGGTGTACGGCGTGCAGTCGAGGCGGAACGTGTGCACGGGGATGATGGCCTCCGGGGACAGTGCGGAGAGCTTGAGCGTGCCATCGTGCGAGGTGGTCAGGATGGTCGACGGCGTCGGATCGAAGGGGTAGATTGAGATGGAGGTGATCGCATGTGTGTGCGCATCTTCATGCGACGCCTTGTTGACCGATGCCACCGAGCGATGGACATGATTCAGCTCGGATCCGCGGGACTCCAAGTCCCATAGGTGAATGGACGGGTCTGCGCCGCCGGAGACCATGCTGAGATAGCGTTTAGTATGAAGACTTGCAACTGGAGACGAGAGGGGGCGTACAATCTGCCTTCATTGTGATCAATGGCAAGTACTTTGACTCCGGCTCGATGAGCAAACGTCTCTTCTTCTAAGCCCAAGTCCAAGGACCCATCTGGAATCTCTTGGGATCGACCATGCGCCAATAAAGTGTTGTGCTGACTGGAGAAGCGTATACCGGGCGCCGGCTCAAGGTTTAGGACAAGGCGAGTTGTCTGCGCGACATGAAACGTGGATGGATGAATGGACCCCAGAGTCCTGTTGAGGATGTAAGAATTCATTCATTCATCAGGATATATCGCATTCAGATTATAGTTATTAGGTCTTGTGAGGTGACGTTCATCACAGCTTGCGCTGATGGAGGAGTCCCTCCCTCGGCTGCGGGGACGGAAGAATGTTGAACCGGGAAGCTGTCCTAAAGTGGAAAGACGTGTTTCTCCCCGCCCCGCTCTGGCCCGGGCCCGGGTCCGAGTCCGACTCCGCCCGCTCTGTCGCAAACCAAACCAAAATCAGAGACACAATCAATCCTGGCAGATCCAGACGGTCTCTAATCTCAGCAGCGAGGCACGGCCCCCATTATCCAGTGGCGCGGCAACTTTCCTGATGCTCTCGCACAGGTCGAGCTTGTCCTGCACCGACGGCTATCGCTATGTCGCACGGTAGATCTCTGGCGCTCAGCCAGAATTCCTTTGTCAAGCCGCCCGACCTCGGAGACGAGCCGGAGGATGACCGACAGGATGAGGCGGAGGTGACCAAACAGCGACGATTGGCAACAGTTTACGATGCCGTAGCAGGTGAGTCGGGCGTTCTCTATCATATACGCTTAATCACAGCGAGTGCAATCTGACGATCCGAATGTCAAGGCCGGATTAACGCGCATGGTTTTCTGCCCGCCGTGCCGTATGCCTCCAAGAACCGCGACACAGCCTCGTCGAGCAGGCGTTCGGTTCGCCCTGAAGAGGTGCTTTTCCGTCGGCAGAATGCGCCCATTCGCTACGAGGAAAACGACTTCTATTTCGCCCATGAATCCCTCCCAGCCGACCGTCAGCTTCCCTCGTCCGAGCTGCTAGAAGCTGTACATGCCTACTCGGCCGATTTCTACGATCACGCGACCATTGACCGCGGCCAGCACGACCATCACAGTATGGACGAAACCGCGTTAATCGCAATGGGGATACTGTTGGAGGAGATGGCCAAAGAATCGCTGGGTGAGACGGGCGACCTGGTCTTCGTCGAAGGGGAGGAAATTTCTACCGACGAGGATCGGCTGCCTTCGCAATCGGGCCGGCGCGTAGGTCGCAAACGGGCGAATACACAGAATAGTATGATGGCCAGCTCGGGTGACGAGATCAAGGCTCCCTTAAAGCGACAGAAGAAGCGCAAATTGGCTCGGAAGGCTTGGACGAGTGATATGGACACAGAGCTTGATGACCTACTATGAGGTCTGAAGTTGTGATTGAACCGACCTCTCCCCCCGTCCTGCTGATTGGAGGTTCGTCAGCGGAGAGGCAACTCAGCATACTTGAGGGGGCATTCTACTTGGTTAAGGAGACCTATACTGCCAGCCAATTCGAGCTAAGATACACTGCATATACCGCGTGGCGCATCCCCACCGCCGAATGCACCCTGTTCTTGCGTTCAAGGCCTAGACAGTATGCAGGGTCAAGCCCCAGGTCATGTAAAAGAATGTTTGTATCGCCACCTGAAACTCTTTTCGCATGACTTGAACCACAGCCCCAAACTCATGAATCCAGGTCAATGGCCGAGGCACGGTTCAACTACCCATGAACCACTTTACCAGGAGATGCTTAATAGCCAACAACACGAGTTGGGTAATTTGGAAACAGCCACAGACGGAACACTGTCAGCACGCAGTGGCATGTGTCAAGTGACCACCTCACCCCATCAGCTGAGAGCGCATGATATTATCCGTTGCTTGTGGAAAGTGGCCAGCGTATCACTCGCCTAGCTCTTACGCCTCCAGCGAGGGTTTTAATTTAGCTCGGGCTCGTCCAACGTGGCCAACCAGTCTCCAGTCGCGCCCATCATCGGGAACTGTAACGCAATGTCAAATCCGTCCCGGGAGGCGCAGGCCAAGGTCTTGGCCATTGCGATTTCTGGACTAGACACTCGTTTACGCTTGGGTCGATGGAACTAGACCCTCCACTCTCTGCACCCCGGACCGCATCCCCAGATTTCGGTGGGATGATCGTGGTGGGCCTCTCGCTGGCACCAGCTCCATGCTCAATGTTTAGCCTAAATCAAGATCACATCTCCAGTCTGTGAATCAGGGTGATTGACCGTGGTCGACATGTCTAGCTAGCATCTTCTAAACATGCCTAGGCTCTCGGCCCGGCCCAACCTTCAGTGTTTGGCTCACTGCCTGACCGGACTTTGAGACTAGGCCGTCGTTCCCTTTGGATAATGTTAGAGCCAGGCCCTAATTCTTCCCCCGTGTAGCTATTCGCAGGCGACTGCATCTGTTTAGGCGTTACCTAGGTTTAGCCGCGAGCTCGCGAGCTCTCCTAGACCGGTGGACATTCTGCATGTTCCTCGTATGCCATATAGCCGGATGGTAAAGCTGGCAAACACTAGATTTTAAGCCTGTCCCCGCGCCTCAAGGATGTCCTCTTTCTCTGGAACTCTTATGCAGGAAACTGGCTGAGTGTCCTACAGTACCTTTCCCACGCCTTTGGATTTACGCATTGAACGGTCACCATGGGTTCTTCCGGGACCTTCGAGCTCGCTGGCCAGCATTTTCCCCGAGTGACATGGTACAAGGATCCTGGCATGAGGAAAACGTACATTTGCCTCATGTTTGTCGTATTGACTTCCGTATGTGCATACACTTGGCCGGTGAGGGTTTCCCGGTGCATGACACGTTACTGACAGGGTCTCAGGCAACGAACGGCTACGATGGGTCGATGATGAATGGTCTTCAGACCCTGTACTACTGGAAAGACTACTTCCATAACCCTGGTGGCTCGAAGCTTGGCATCCTGAGTGCGATCATGTCCCTGGGCTCATTGGCGGCGCTGCCTGCGGTGCCCTATACGGCGGATTACCTCGGCCGGCGGATGGGAGTTCTCATCGGCTGCCTCATCATGTGAGTGTCTCAAGCTACTGTTCCGACTCTGTGCTGTGCTCATTGTGTGGTCAGGATCTTGGGCGTCGTCTTGCAGGCCGTCAGTGCCAACTATGGCATGTTCCTGGCAGCCCGGTTCTTGATCGGGTTCGGAGTCGCCATCGCGCATGGTGCTTCACCCTTACTGATCACGGAGCTTGTACATACGCAACATCGTGCTGTTTTTACCACGATCTACAACAGTAGGTTCTGATACTATGTTGATTGCCCGTTCAATACTGATCCCTGCCTTAGCGACATGGTACGTGGGCGCCATTGTTGCCGCGTGGCTCACCTTCGGCACGAACAACATTCAAAACAACTGGTCCTGGCGGGCACCCACGATCGTCCAGGCTGCTCCATCCATCCTGCAGATCCTCTTCATCTGGTTTGTCCCGGAGTCTCCCCGGTTCCTGATCTACAAGGGCAAACATGAGCAGGCCCTGAAGGTCCTGGCGGACTGCCATGCCAACGGCAACCAGGAGGACGAAGTCGTCCAGCTGGAGATGCACGAGATCAAGGAGACCATCCGACTGGAGAAGGAGTACGAAAGCAACAGCTGGATGGAATTGATCCGGACCAAAGGAAACCGCCACCGCGTAATCATCTTGATCACTGCGGGCCTCTTCTCGCAGTGGTCCGGCAACGGGTTGGTCTCGTACTACATCGCGAAGATCCTGACCTCCATCGGATATACCAAGTCCGTCGAGCAGAACCTGATCAACGGCTGCCTTCAGATTCTGAACTTCATTGTCGCTCTCTCGATGTGCTTTGTTGTGGACAAGGTCGGCCGGCGCCGGCTTTTCCTGATCTCCACGAGTGGCATGTTGGTCGCATTTATCATCTGGACCATTTGCTCGGCGCGGTATGAGATTGCTCATAACCACGGGGCTGCCAACGCCGTCGTGGCGATGATCTACATCTACTATGTCTTTTACAATGTCGCCTGGTCTGGCCTACTGGTTGGCTACACGGTGGAGATTCTTCCCTACAGTATCCGCGCTAAGGGCATGACAGTGATGTGGTTCTGCATCGATGCTGCACGTGAGTTTTTCTTTTTCTTTCCGGAAGGCAAATGATAAGGATCAACACTAACTCCAATCTAGTCTTCTTCAACCAATACATCAACCCCATTGCCTTGGACAACCTGGGCTGGAAGTACTACATCTTTTACTGCGTCTGGCTCGGGGTCGAGTTGACGGTCGTCTGGTTCTTCTACATTGAGACCCGTAATACCCCCCTGGAGGAGATCGCGAAGCACTTTGATGGCGACCAGGCGGTGGTGGGAGGAGTGGCCGGAGTCGGAAAGGGGGGTGATGAGATCCACCACATTGAGGAGACTTCCAAGGAGGGGGGCTTTGTCCGGGAGGTGCATGTCTGATCGGGGGCGGGGGGGTGCATGGGTGGCAGGCGTCAACATGAACTTGATAGTCTACTTTGAGCACTGTCTCAATAGGGCTGATAAGTCTTCTAACCTTGAAAAGGTCATAGTGCCAATTCGGCATGCGTGAGATTGTCTTCTTTAGTGCGGCGTAGGCAGTAAGTTAAGGTAGATTGGCCAGTACGGACCATCTTGTTCCACCAAAGACTGCCGGGCTGTTCACCCTAGCCTCAGGCACACATCGTGCCTGGTTGATGGTCCATCCAATCGCCCTGTTTGTACCTACCGTACTTACCGTACTTGGTAAATCAGAGCAATCTCCAGCTGACACACCACCACTGTCTACAGCACAATCACAATCACCATTCTGGTCTCCAAAGTGCTGATCCCACACAAACAAACCAGCAACTGCCATTATCGACCCAGATCCACAAGACTACGACTACGACTACGTCTACGTCTTCACAAACAAGCCTTGCGATTAGCAATCATGGTAAGCCGACTGGAAGTGGGGGGGGGGGGGGAGGGGGTTTCACCCATCCCGGCTAGCACCTCACTTTACACCTCACTTACCTTGACGCCGCCCCCCCTCCCCGACTGCACAATTCGCTACCGATAACCCAGCTAATCCCGAAACCCAAGCCCCCGAAACTCACCAAGAGCGCCAAACAGGCCCTGATCGTCTCGCACCTCCGCGCCAGCGGCACCTGCCACACGCTGAAGGACCTCGAGAAGTCCCTGCCGGCGGTGGCCTCGATCAACGCGATCCAAGTGAAGGAGTTCCTGCAGGAGCTGGCGGACGAGAATGAGATCCGCGTGGAGAAGATCGGGAGTTTGAACTGGTACTGGTGTTTCGCGGGGGAGGCGAAGCGCGAGCGCGAGAATCGGTTGCGCGCGGTGCAAGCGGAGGTGGAGCTGGTGGGGAAGGAGGTGAGTGAGTTGGAGGCGTTGGTGAGGGAGAGGAAGGCTGCGGAGGAGAGGGAGAGGGTGGAGGATGAGAGGGTGAGGGTCAGGGTGAGGGAGGCGGGTGGTGGTGGTGGTATTGGGTATGATAGGGAACAGGAGAGGGAGCGGCTAATGCTACGGAAAGTGGAGCTGCAGGAGGAGATTCGTCATCTGCAGGGGAAGGTGACGGCGGTTTCGGGATCCAGTGGTGGTGGTGGTGGTGGTGGTGGTGGTGTTGTTGAGGAGAAAAGCTTGTCGTGCGTGGTGGAGGAGACGGAGGAGTTTCGGCGTCAGGCGCTGATGTGGACGGAGAATATTTATGTGCTGGAAGGGTTTGTCGATCGGCTGACCGGCGGGGATCGGGAGGTGTTGCGGGCGCTGCAGCGCGAATGTTATGGAGAGGAGGAGTATGTGGAGGGGGAGGGGTTGCGGGAGATTTTCGATTGAGGGGGATGGTGATGGTGATGGTGATGATGATGATTTTACGGTAGTGTAAGTTACTTAGTGGTGTTGTTGTTGTTGTTGTTGTTGTTGTTGTTGATTTATAAGATGGAGAAAATCAGGGCATGTACTGTACAGTAATTAGTGGTGCTCCAGTCCAGGCTGCTCCAGCTCCAGCCGAGCAGTGAGTGAGTGGAAACTGCCGAGCCACGAACGGCCCAAGAGAAGCTTGACTGTCTCGCCTCCTCTTGCTTATCTGCACTTACCGTGGTCGATTCTCCTCTTTTCCCTTTCCCAATCCCACTCTTTCACCCCCCCCCCCCCTTCTGTCTGTCTGTCCGTGTCTCTCACTCAAACCCACTCCCCGATTCCATCTCATCCCATCCCAATTCATACCCCCGGGGGGTCGACCTTCCACTCACTCAACTCACTTCGCTCACTACAATATCTCTAGACTACATTCATCTTTATCCTCTTTTTTTGTCTTCTAATGCAATTCATTTTCTGTATTTGATTTTTTCCTCTATCTTAATCCTTTTGCCCCCCTCTTCCCTCCCTCACTCTCTTCTCTATCACCTGCATCAACTACCTGCATCTCCTCTTCCCCCCCTCCCACTATTTCCCACTTAAGCTTTGGCCCTCCACGGTCCAAAAACGCCCTTTGGGTTCGGACCTACTGCTATTACTAGTCAAGTCTAGTCATCCTAGCCTAAGGGGGGCTTTTCTAGCATCCATCCATCCATCCATCTCATCTTGTCATTTCTCCCACTTGAGCTCCACTCTCGCTCTCTCGCTCTCTTTCTCCCTCTACTAGTCCCTCTAACTTCCTCTCTCTGTCTCTCTTTCTTCCTCTCTCTGTCTCGCTCCTCTCAACCATTGTTCGCAATTCCATCCATCCCGAAGAAATGATGCGGACCAGTCAGCCCGACTCTTAATCCCTGACAATTCTCTCTTCTCCCTTCCTCTCCCCCCGGATAATTCTTCTCTTCATTCCTCCCCTTCTTTCCTTCTTTCTTTTACCTCTTTCTGCTTAGCTAGCCTTTGCTAAGTTTCCTGACGGTCGGACAAGAAAGGTCCTTCCCGAACACGTCTTCCCCTCCCCACCCCGGATTGGGGATTCTTCCCCACGCGCCTTTCAGTCCTCTGCGTGATTTTACAACTTAGGCTGAAGCGACGCAACCTCTCATAAATTGCGCGCCATCCAGTCAATTTCTCCAGCTGCGTTAGCTACGGAGGTTGAAAGAACTTGGTGGTTATTGCTGACTGCCTTCGCGCCCGACGGCCAGATCGGGCCGGACCTGCCGGGGGATTGACTGCTTGCTTACCTGCTTGCCTGCTTGCCTACTTGATTTGATGCTAGGAACGGAGAATTTCCCTTCTGTCTCGATCGCATCCCCATCTCCCATTCTGGTCGGGGCTTATTCTCTAAGTTGTCATCCTTCCTCACGTTACCCGCCCCTTGCTGCCTCGTCGACCTTGAATCAACGACGGCTTTCGTCATTCGACGGCAGTACGCTGCGCTGAGAGGCTCCTCTCGATTCCACCCCTCTCTTCCCCTCCTTGCTCCCTCTCTGGCTCGGCACTCTCCCTGTCCTCTTGCTCGCCCTCAATTGACTGCGCTGAATTCTTCTACGTCCATTGTGTTCGCCGCTTGCCAGCCACCTCATTTCGCTCGCCATTTGTATGGATTGGGCGACGTAGTGGCTGTGTGTCATGTCCGTCAACCCTCTCCCTTCTCGACCTTCCTCGACGCTCCGTCGGAATAGCTCCTCCCTCCTAGCCAAATTCCGCTCCCAACTCGGCCCTCGAAATCGCAGCATCACCGACTTCTACATTGAGCCTGACGATCCCTGGCGCTCCTACTTCCCCGGTGACACCATCACCGGCACGGTCGTGCTAACCGTTGTTCGGCCCGTTCGCATCACACATCTCGTCGTTTGTCTGCATGGCTATGTCAAAGTCTACAAGAACACCGTCCCGACGGGGGAGTCATCGCCAGAGTTGGGATTTCTGGGTCCCGGACGCGGGCGTCGAGGGGCGGAATATTTGGGCAATGGCTTGTCAACCTTGTTTGAGGATGAGGTCGTCCTGTGCGGGGAGGGTCGTCTCAAGGAGGGTGTCTACAAGTTCCGCTTCGAGATGTCTTTCCCACCGTATGCGCTACCCAGTAGCATCAATGTAAGAGCCTTGCGACAACCTAAACTGCCTGCTGAAAGTGGCCGGTGCTGATATCATGACTCGGACGCAGTTCGAACGAGGGACCATCTCCTATATGCTTACGTCCACCCTAACCAAGCCGACCACGATTAACCCGACTTCCACCTGCCGACGACGCGTCACCGTGTTGGAAAACATCGATATTGCCCCCTTTCCTCGCCCCAAACCTCGAATTGTCACCCTCGAACCAATCTCCCGACGCGCCAAGTCCAAAGCGAAGGCCAAGTCAGCAGGATCTGACGCGCCCGATACGCAGTCGCTCGATCCCCCGGAAAATGGCGAGAACTCGACCGACAATCGCCCGCCGCTCAGTCCGGCACCCAGCAACGTCAGCTCCTCCAGTCGACCGAGCAACAGCAGCCAGAGCTTTCGAGTTCCTAGCGATCCAAGCTCGTCGACCAGCACCGGAATGCGCAATAGTGAGGCTCGGAGCATTACCCCATCGGTCACGGACGGAATAATTACCGCGAAGGCCGAAGTTTTGCGCGCGGGCGTGCTGCCAGGAGATACATTACCTATCATGGTAACGATCAACCATTGCAAACAAGTGCGCAGCGCGCATGGTATAATTGTAACCCTCTACCGCCAGGGACGGATCGATTTGCATCCAGCAATTCCTATGGGCAAACCGGACGGAAAGAAACCCGTCTATGAGGACTACTATCCACGCTCTCGGACGGGTCTGGGAGGGCTAACCCTCGGCTCTAGTCGCACCACGGGGGTCTTTCGAAAAGATTTGACGCAGACCTTTGCACCTCTTATAGTGGACCCGGTGACCATGACGGCCGTCATCAAGACCTCGATCCGTGTACCCGAAGACACCTTTCCCACCATCACGCGTACCCCAGGAAGTATGATTAATTTCCGATACTATGTTGAGGTTGTGGTCGACCTTCGGGGGAAGCTCACTTCTCCGGACCGGTTTCTGCCACGGTTTAATATGGTCACCTCGGGTGGCAATTATTCGCCCAGTGGACAAGTGCTGAACCCGGCCGATGTCAACAACAGTGCAATCACAGCCAACTGGTCAGGCAATATTCTGGACACGGACCAAATTCGGCGCGAGAAAGGTGTTGTGGCGGTCGTTTTTGAAGTCGTGATTGGCACGCGAGATTCGCAGCGGGGAGTCAAACCGGCGGAATCTGCGCCATCAGTGGCGGCAGGACCAGATGAGCCCTCGCAGGATAGTTCCGTCACCGAGCGAGAAGTGTGGCCACCTGAGCCCAATTCACAGCCCAACGGTGAAACAGAGTATCCTGAGGATCCGGCGTACTCCCATGATCCGTCACACTGGCCTGAGTATCCGGGACCCGGGTATGGGGATGAGCCGCAGTCGTATCAATCGCTCGGCGAGATGACTTTTACTCCTCCGTCAGAAGAGCCGATGGACGAAAAGGCACGGTTACAGCGTGCTGAGCAGATGCTTCTCCCTAGCCAGCCTCTGGAGGATGACCCAGGAGTCGGATCGTCGGACTTGGTAATGCCGACGGCTCCAGTGCTACCGGAAGATGACCACCTCCAGGATTACCATCATCTGCCTTCGCCAATTGAGAATTCCACCCCGCGCCCGGCCATCTCCGCGGAGTCAATGCAGACGGTAGTGCCTGGCAGCAGCGCCATGGCTGCCAGCGAGGCGGCGCAGACAGGTGATGATAAACAAGAGCTGGAGCGACGGCGACTGATGGCGCAGGCCAGCGCGCCCGAGGAATTGGATGTAGCACCAGCTGAGTCGGGTGACGCACCCACGGCGCCGGTTTTTCATGATGATGAAGAAGACCATCACTTGGTGGGTGGCATGGCGCATGGCGACGAGTCCTTACCGCGGTATCAGCGATGAGCGAATCGGCTCAGGGAGCATGTTTTCATTGTTTCATTTTCGTCTGATTGAGTCTATTGCATTGCGGGGCTACCGGGAGATACCATTTAAGTTTTTGTGATCTTTTTATTCATTTATTACATTTCATATATCTCATAAATCTCATAAATTTTTATGCATTTCATACTTGCTGGAGATAGTGACTAAAAAAGTTGGCTTATCGCAGCCATGGGGATGGATGGGATATGGAGGGAAGAGACGATACGAAGGAACAGCAAAACAAAACCAAGTCATTGATAAGGAAGTGTTTGGTGTGGTTGATAAGCATGAGAAGCTAACTAAGGGGGGGGGGAGAAAGACGCGCCAAGCCCCAAGCCGGGTTTGTCTCTCAACCTCCGGCAGCGACTGCACTTTCGCATCTTCTTCCCTCGGGCCTAGCTGATCTTGCTTTCTGTTGCGATCAAACCACCACCACAAACAGGACGGAGAGAACACTTTTGTTTCCACACCTTTTCAGCCCGTTCCTCGAAATACTGTTCGCACCGGAGCACTTCAAGCCTTGCAGTCATGGCTTTCCGCAACGGGTCCTTTGCGACCTTCCTCATCGTGTGCCGTAAGCAGCAACCCAAATATCTTCACCACCTTTTCAGCACACTAGACACTGACCTCACATACGAAAACCCATAGCAACCAGCTTCTTCCTCGGCATCATCTTCTCCCTCTTCCCCTACGACTACCCGATCCTCTGGTCCACGACCCCGACGCCCGCCACGCACTTCGACTACTTTGAATCCCACCTCCGCTTCCTGCACGCCTCCCCGCCCCTCATCCCGCGCATCCTCCACATCGTTATTTTTCTGGGGTTGGCCGGCCTCGTGACCAAGCTCTACCGCCCCTCGGAGAGCAACATGCTCTTCGACGGCGCGAGCCTGGTCCTGTACATGTGCGGCGTGACGGTGTACATCGCGAATATCGTGAAGGGCCTGCGGCTGGTCAGCGCGGGTACCTACGGCGATGATCTGCTCGCTGCGACCGCCGCCGCCGCCGGTGCTGGAGCTGGAGGTGACGCGCCGGCCGAGGAAGGGCAGATCCTCGGTCGCGAGGATTCGCTGAAGGTCCTCGCGGCGAGCAACACGATCCTGGCGCTGGTCTTGGTGGGGGTGCTCGTCTTGCAGGCGGGCCAGTGGTATGCCGAGCGGAAGGAGGCGCAGGAGCTGGCGAGTTTCAAGGCTTCTTCCTCTTCCTCTTCCTCGAAGAAGGAGAAGGAGAAGGAGGTGAAGGAGGATGCCGCTGTGGAGAAGGAGGAGCAGCAGCAGCAGCAGCAGCAAGGTGCTTCCTCTGCTACGACGACCGGGAGGGTGACGAGGCAGGCGAGCTCGCGGAAGAAGAATTAGTGAGATTGGTTGCTTGTGAGTGAGTGTGGTCGGGGGTAAGGGGGGTGACGTGAGGAGGATCTGCTGTTGTTGTCTGTTGTTGTTGTTGTCGGATACGAGCTAGCTAGCTATGAACGCTGCGCTGCGCTGCGCTGCTCATGTGGACTAGGTACTATTGCATGGATGGCTGTTCAAAAAGTCTTCGAGCGCTTTGAGGTTGTGATGCTAAATGGGATAATTCTACCTACCTGTCTACCTATCATCTGCCCACCTACCTAAGTGTATGGGCTCTAAATCGTCGAGCCCGTTGCGTTACTCTCTCTCTCTCTCTCTCTCTCTCTCTCTGTGAGAGAACAGAATGCTGGGGCCGACACTGCTATTCCCTATGCTTTACCCTAGCCATGGAATGGAAGCTCTGCACCGTACCCTCCCCCCATACTCAAGCCCCTACAATACAGCGCAAAAAAAGCACACAGCCATACTCATACGAACATCTATATACAGATTGAAGAACGAAGAGACCGGGATTCCCTCCCCATCTTCGAATCTTAGATCATGAAGAAGACGAAAACAGGTAAAACACATAAAATAGCCTATGAAGTTTGATATGTGGGGGAATCATAAAAACAAAAGGAAACCAGCAACATCGAACAAAACACACAAGCACACACACAAGTTAAGCGAGGGTGGCTAATATATCAACAGCAACAGCAACAGCAGAATGCAGAGAGTCAAAAACAAAAAAACGAAGGTGATATAGTAAATGCATGCTAGGCTTATTTATAGACGAGAACAAACCTTCCAGAGAATAACACAGAGCCTAACCCAAGTCGCAGATGCAGGATATTGAGAAAGGACTAATCTCACATATGTAGGGTCCCCGGGCTGAAGGAGAATGGACTCCGGGGCAGGTCGGGCGTGCGGGGACTCAGGGCCTTGGCGAAGAGTTCCTCGCCGGATTCGGCGTTGGAGGGGTGGGTGTGTGTCAATGAGCCTATTGAGGTGAAGCCGGTGTGGTGGAGGTGGTGGTGGTTTTGTTGTAGGTGGTGCTGGTGGTGGTTGCCGGGGGATTGGTGGGTTTGGAGCGATTCGGGGGGGTAGTGGACGATGATGGGGCGGGTGGGCGGGTCGGAGGGGGGTTGGGTTGGTTGATTCTTGTTGTTGTTGTTGTTGGTGGTGGTGGTGGTGGTGGTGGTGTTGCTGTGGAGAGTGTGGAAGGAGGTGAAGGAGGAGACGGCGACGTCTGGGGACTGCGGGGAGAGGAGATGGCGGGCCGTGGCGGCGTGGCCTGTAGGTTATTTGAGTGAGAAGTTAGCTTGTGGACTTGTAGTTGGAGCTGGTAAAGACGGTTGAGTCAAGAGGTGGAAAAACATACCCTCTCCCTTCGGCGATAGTTCCTTCTCACCCGTCTGCAACTTCAACCCCCGGAGCTTCTCCCCCAGCTTCCCCCCACCTGTGGTACTGGGCGACACCGGGGTCGCCGGACCCATGGGATAATGCGGATCCGGATGGCTGGCCGGCGGACTGCGCTCTGTCAACGAGACCCCGAAGTTGGTCTCGATCCACTCCTTCTCCTGCAGGGCCATGTGCAGCGCGATCCCCTCGACATTCGCCAGACACTCGTCGCGGATCTCCTTGTCCAGCACCTGCAGCCGTTTCTTCGCCCAGATGGTGTGCAGCACCCCCTTCTTGCCTGCGGAGCGGCCGTCCGCCCCCAGCTCCGGCGGGAAGATGGCGGGTAAGGGGTTCAGATGCAGTGGCTCGGGGGCCTTTCCCGTCGCCGCCGCCGCCGCTGCAGCAGGATTTTGGTCGTGATCGGCGGGGGCGGCTTCGTAGAAGAGCGTCACGGTCGGAGGGATGGTGACGTGCGGCGGGAGGAGGAAGTAGAACCGGCGCGTGTTGTCCTTGGTCTTCTCGTCGGCGGGGAGGACCGCCTGTTTCCCTTCCCAGGCGACGTGCCATGAGCCGCCGCCTTTGGTGTTGTTGTTGTTGTTGTTGTTGTTGTCCGTTGAAGGACCGGTCCGGCCGAGATCGTCGTCTTCCCACTCGATCATCAGGATCTTGGTCCCGTCGTTGCCCTTGCCGGCTTCGAATTCGAAGCGAGCCAGAGCGGTGATGGAGATGGTGCCATCGGGGACGCGCGATGGGTCGAGGGCAGCGAATTCGCTGTTGTTGGGGGTGAAAGGCGTGGGGAGGGAGTATGCCATGGCTTTGGGGGGTCTTTTTGTGTTTGTACTTTCGGGTCGTTGTATGGTGCGGAGGACGATGAAGGTTTGGACCTTCTAGGCGGACCGGACGAGGGCAGTGAACTGTCGCTGATAAGATGAACGAGGCATCTGAAACGGGGATGGAGATGCTGGAGGGACTGAAACCGCCGATCACGGGTCAGACGAAATGGAATGATTCCTCGTGTTGGTGTCAATCAGTGGGACTGATGATGATGATGATGTTGCTCTGTCGTCCACGAGGCTCAAAGAAGATGGATAAGAGAGTCTAAGGATAGAAACTGGAAGAAAAGTCAAGATCGCTGGTGGTGGTGGTGGTGGCGGTGGTGGTGTTGATTGAATGATTGATTGACTTGCATTATTGATTTGATTTGATTTGATTTGAGGGGTTCTGAAATTGATGGGCTTTTCTAATTATAGATTCAGCCTTGGCATCACACCGCAGCTTCAACGCTCTCTCTCTCTTCCATGTTTATTTCCCCCACCCCTTCGTTTTTGTTCTGTTTCTGCCACGTCCTGATCACTGCATTGCTGTTGAATGCTAGGCCCTTCATCATGGCAGCAGACATGCAAGTCGAAGAAAGTCGAAGAGATGCCTCATGCTTGGAGGGATGCCTGATTGGCCTCGTGGCTGCCACCCGAGGCTGAGCGAGGAAGTACTGTATGTACCCCACTTGAGGTACGAAGAGAGATCAAAGACAGAGACGAGAACGAAGAGGGGCACTGGAAGAGACCACGAATGGTGGAGCGACAAAGAGGACTCGGGCCAGGCATGTCAGCAATATCCTTGGTCAGGTTCATTGTGTTGTTCGTCATGGATCACTGCGGGAGTGATCCCTCCATGATATACTCATGCGAGAAGGGCTCTCTCCCTCTATAAGCAGCCATCTGGCCAACAGCTGGTCAACCACCTCTTGTCTGTGTGCCTATCACTCCTATTGCATCGGACTGAAAACGTCCGTAACTTTGGTCATGGTAAGCAACCCCCAATGTACAGAACAATACCATACCACCACCGCCATGGGACGAGCATTTGGGCGGCAATACGCGGGTGGACAGTCTTCAGGGAAGGGGAAGGGTGATGAAGAGATGCGATCATGCAGGGAATTTTGCGCTTAAACTGCCCGAAGAAACGGACGCGCCGCCCATGATTTGTTCTATGATTGTCCCCCGCGTTGTGATTATCACCAAAGGGGACGAATCGTCTACGTTCATTGGTAGACTCTTGCTCAGAAGAAAGAGAGGGGCAAAGTCAACGCACTCGATTTCTGCAATCATCATCACAAAAGTCAACATCATCAACTTGACTAACCGCTGGTATATTGACGAAGGGGGCATGAACCGACTGGGCTGGAAGGACAGCTAAGACTCACAGCGACCCAGCCATTCGTCACGGACTTGCGAAAATCCCGATGAGGTCGAGGACTATGACTGGTTGACGAACGCACGCTCCACCAGTCAAATCAAGATTCAGTCCATGGGGATTGTCCGGAGGATATTATCATAAGGAGGGGTTGTTCATTCGATGCACTGACAGGACTGACGACAGTCTGATCCGGTGTGTTGTTGATGTTCGACCTCGGATCAAGTCAGTTGCAATGGAAATCCAAGCAGCATTGTCGACGACGACACTCGGACCAGCATCTGCGTTCATCATCAATGAATCTATCGTCTCCGGCTCCAACCTCATGATATAAGCTCCCAATGCAGCGATCGCAAACCAGTGTATGGCCCATCGTCACTGCAGCCGCCATAAGAGCGGTTACCAAAAATATCTCCCCCCCCCCCTCCTCTCCCCACCTCCATCCCAGAATAGCAGTGCGCATACATAGCATCTTCTGCGCTTAGCCCAATCAGAGTGTCTCTTTCAGGGTCTCTTCAATCACCCAAAATAACTTCCTTAGCCTGTGATGAAAATAGAAAGCCTGCAGATATCCGGGAGTTCTGAGGACACTATCCGCCCTTCCAGCAAGAGGGAAAGGAAGTGTGTGTGTATGCGTGTCTGGCTCTCACATCTGCCACTCACCTGCTGACCTTTGCACTGTTCGACTATGCTGCAGACTAGGAAAACAGCTGCCCCTCCCTCCCACTGCAGAGCACAGAAGTCTACTGCACAGCACGGGAGTATACTGTACATCCAGCCGTCGAGTTACGTGTGTAGTCGAGTGAAACAGTCAGTCAGTCAGCCAATCCATCCTCAGCCTGCAGAGAAGACACCAAAGAATCCAACCGGATTGGGCCAACCGCGAGACGCTGCCCACCTACTTACTTACTCCCTGCCCCGCTTTTTCCTCTGCCCGCGTCTGCTGATTAGGTACTCCGTAGTTAGAGTAGTTATTTCCGCTGAATTATCAATCCCAGTCTAAAGTCATCGCAGGTTTTCCTTCCGTCCCCCTTCCCTTCAGACGGCTAAGCCTATTGAGCAAGGTCAACTCTCTGCACGAATCTGGTATATAGGAATTTTCAGAGGAAGGGGCACAGGTTGACACGCGTGCGATGATCCCCTCCGAATAAGAGAGGGGTGGGGAGGGGAAGTGCGAGCGGCTGAGATCACGGCGGCAAATCTATGGGGTTGAAAGGCGTTATGGAAGTGATGAACCAAGTTTTCGTCTCTACATTGAGTTTCTTCTCTGGTGGTTTTTCGGGGCGGGTGGGAAATCCTTCACAAAGGTTAATTGCATGGGAGCTTGTTTTCATGGTTGGGCTTTGTTGGTAAGTATCTTGTGTTCCTTTCTGTCTCTATTCCTCGCTCTTTCTTTGGTGTGTTCTCAATCCTACGGATAGGACTTGGGCGAGTGCCCTATTCTGTAGTCTACTCCTTCTAAATATAGTATACCTTAGTACTAAGCACCGATACTAGCAGGGCTGTTGCACCCTGTGGTAGTGACAGTAGTTAACCTGAAGGTACAACAATACTTCGCCGGGACCACATCGTGGCAGCTGCAGTTAAGCGCCGGCACTAGGCTTCTTAGGGCGATGGTGGGTCCTGTCGGCGGGCTTTCCCCCCTCCCGATTCTGGAACCATTGGTTCCGCCGGGATAAGGATCGATGTGGGGGGTCGAGTTTAGATGACGTGTGGTGGGTTTTGGCGCCGAGGGGGACTTTCTTACTTGCTGGTTGGCTCGTCGGCATGGCCAGGCTACTAGGTATGATGTTACCTAGGTAGGCTGCTACGCCGGAGCTGAGGAGGAATGCTAGTACCAAGTAGCTAGCTTCTAGCACACTGTCTATTTGGGTGTGGTAGGTTCTAGAGGGAATTGAAGGTCGTGGTGAAGAAAGCCGCGTTGGAGGAGCGCGTGTCTATTCTACTCATACCTGTTGCTCATAACAATCTTCCATCTAACATTGAGCTTGAGGATACAAGACCGGGGCATCGAGGATACTCAAGAGCCACATCGCTAGAGTTCATGAATGCCTGGCATCAGACCAGCCCTATCACGGAGGGTGAGTGGTGAGGTTTTCTCGAAGCCCTCTCCATCTCATCACTAAGATCTCACTCTTGTATTTTTTTTTCTATTTCTAGCTCAATCTCATCCAATGTACCGTACACACTAAGAAATCTCCCACCCCTTAATCCCGCTTGCCTGCGCCCGCAATTCTTCAGCGAGCAAACATGAAACAGTCAGCGCGCTTTGCCGGCCAATGACCTGGCCCCATCGAGAGGTGCTAAATCACAGATTGATCTAAGGGCTCTCCTCGCAGTGCCCGGGCACGGGCACTGCAGGGTTGACCGGCGACCGTTTAGCACGGCAGACTTCTTCGACCTGACGCTCCCCCCGGGCGAATCACCGGAACTTTGGACGCGGATGAGTCTAGAGTGTAAATGTCAGTCTTAGTCGAGGGTGGCTCAGTTTACTAAAACGTCGAATTGCAAGCCCACGGACAAGAAAGGGGGGAAAGGGAGGTTGCTCACGATCTCTGGGCGTAAATTGTTCCAATGGGGAGGGTAGGGTTACCGCCGTGCGCTCGCGTTGGTATCGAGTGTATTGGTTATTTACCGTTACCGCTGACGGTGGGTTGGTTACCGTACACCACAGAGCATACTATGTATTTGGTTGTGATGAGCCTCTTCTCTTCTTCTTCTTGACCCTTGGGATTTGAACTTTATCGATGCTGTTGATGATACTCTCTCCTACATAGACGTGTTATTGAGTCAGTAGCGATGCTTACCACCTGGAAAACATACATACACACATACACCCCTCCACATCAGTATCTACACAACAGCCCTTTCTACTACCTCGCAAGACAACCACAACCATCTGGTATCTACATCGAGCCCCCCAAAGACTCCCAACCAACACAACAACGTCCAGAATCTCAACCTCCCAGGTCATGTTCTCACTCTACTGCATCTTCAAACCAACCCGAACAACACCCCATCCCTTCCCAACCAAAGCACAACCCCCCCTCCCCTCCCAAGTAACAACCGCGCCCCCGGAAAAAAAAGGTTTCACTCCCGTCTTCCCCGAGTGAGATTTACCTTTCCGGCTCAGGCTTCCCTCTCTCCCCCCAATAGTCATCTTTACCACTGCCCCGGGCCGGGTCACGACTCATCTCCCTGAGATGGGATAGGACGGTTGGGGCGAGTGAACGGCCCACACCGCCGCGAGAAGGCTGTTACCATAGACACATCGTCAGTCAGTGCGCGCTTCCGGATGCTTGGGTCCCGCCGGCGTGGTTGGGCATCTAGCTCGTAAGTCACGCTTATGCTTGAAAGGGGCCAGTGAGCAGGAATAGGCTAGCTGAGAGAGGACCTTCTGTACTTGTCATGGTGGGTGGAGATGGGTTGTGGATGGGTGATTGTTGATGTCGCAGGATCTTTAGGGTAAACACGTGGTTATGGCTGGAGGGGAGAATGGGATTCAGAGGATCTTGGGATCTTGGGGGGAGGGGGGCGGATTGTATACAGAGTACCTACGGTAGGCTTGAGGGGGGGGTGGGAGGTGTGTGCATGCGGCGCAGATGCCTTGCAGGAGGCTCTGGGTTGGTGCTGAAGGTGGTGTATCGGCCCGAAGTCAATCGTGGGTTTGAGTCTGTGGGTTTTGGGTGGTATGGATGGAGCTTAGGGTGGGTTGGTCAGGGAGGAGGTTTGTAAGTTGGTAAGTTGGTCGGTATGTACTGTACTCTATGTACCTTTCTCGGACCAAGTTGATGGTAAGAAACAGTGTCGATGGCTCTAATGTTGATTGATGGAGGGTCTACTATAGCGAAGAACTTACACTCACGCCGACGTCACTACTAGGTGGTAGATCAGACCCCATGTACATATCGTCATTGGTCAAGTCTGCTTGTGTTTGCCAATGAACCAGTCGTAGCCGCTTCCTGCGGGTATCCCCCTTTCTCATGTTCATCGAATAGAGAAACAGACTTCAAGTCAAAGTATGAGTGACTTCCAAATGTCTTCGAGAGACTTAATCATATTTGTTATATCCTCGCCAACAATGAATCCGCTCCCCAACTCCCAACGCCAAACCCAGCGCTACCTAACCCAGACAAGAAAAAAGCGCTTCAAACTGAATAGAATCAAACTTTCACAGTGCATCTTTCTCCTCACTATGCTTTCTCCGCTTCCCCTTCGGCGGATCCTCCAGCTGTGTTCGCTTATATGTCACGGTATGGGTGACCACATGCCGCACGCTCACCCGGCTGGCGGTCGCACTCCGCGGGCCCTCCCAATACCGCAGCTTCCAATCCGACGGCGAGTAGGGCGACAAGATCGAGTTCGCGCTCCGGGGCGTCTCCAACGTGGGCGAGTACCGCATGGCCGGGGGAATGCGCAGACGGCGCAGGTTCATCATGTCCCGCCGGGTCGGGGGCACCGTGCCGTAAGGCGTCGGCGGCGGCAGCGACGCCGTCGCGGGTCTGGTGGCATCGGAGAAGTTGAAAGAGCCGCTGACCGCACTGGCCGGCTGCGATGTCGGGGTTTTCGTGGCCTTGTCCCAGACGAAGCGCGTGGTGGCCCCATTGCCGTCGGCGGGGGAGAAGATCGGGGTGAGGGCCTTGAGGAATTCGGTGTAGGCGGCGGGTGGGGTGATGGGCGTCGACAGGCCGTCGTCACTGTTGTTCCTTGCTCCTCCCCCGGATAGACTGGCTCCTGAGTCCGCTTGAAGTTCGGAGGGGAAGGTCATTGTGCGAGGGGTCTGCAACGGGTGGAGGATTGGCTTCGCCGGCATTTTTGAAATGATGTACGGTAGAAGTGTCGGAGTCTTGAGAGGTTTAGGTATTGTGTAGGACACAAGAGTGCTCAAAGTGTCTCTGAAGAAAGGAGGCTTTGGGAGCCAGATGACAGTTTGTTCTGGCAAGGATGCGCCTGACCTTGGTCACGTTGTGCGTGGCAGTAGACAAGGGCCACTGGTGTCGTATATAGATCGATCTTGTATGGGACAGCCGACACCCGGGGGGCGAGACGGGACTAGGTGACTGAAGCGATCCAACCGGGAACGTCGCAGCTGTGATAAGAATAGAGAAAGACCGGAAAGGAACTTTTTTTCGTGATATCCTGTTTTCTCAGGAGAAGAAGCGAAGGAGGGTGGGGGAGGAGGTTAAGGGATGGAGGGCGGGCGAGATGTGGAGGGTGAGGATTATTATTTATCTCGAATTGACGGACAGTCCAGAGAGGCAGACGGATTTCGCGTACCGTACGGGTATTAGGACGGTAAAAGAACAAGACGCATGTCATGTAAGTATGATGGTCTGTCACGAATCCAAGGTCAGTGTCACGCGCTAGACCTAAAATGGCTTGATCCCGAGAGGTGCGCGGCTGCATTGAGGGAGCCCGAATCACCCTTTCCACACACTACATCTATCCGCCTCCACACGTTTCAACTCACCCAAGCGGGCTGCAAAGAGGTGTGATCTCCAATGCAATGGATTATCAGTCTGCAGACTTGGCTGGTGTGGATTGGCTTCCGGGAGAATGAGGGGAAGACGGTGTTTCGCTCGAATGCAGGTTCAGATCGGTTGATCTGCAAAGATGTGTGACAATTGATGAGAAGGTGTCGGCTGCTCTGTCAAATGGAATGAAGCTCAAGCATTCATCGGGACCATGCTCTTTATATTCCTCCTTCGAAAGGGCCTGAAAACTGGTCTCTATCGCTCAAATTGACCAAACATGCAATGCTGTAAACTAACGAACAAGGCCGAGATACTGACTGCCTCAGGGATTAACGCGCGCTATTTCCCAGCGCTAAAGGCTCAACCTCTCCTTGAACCACCACACAATATGTACACCATGTTGCTCGTCAAACTACGTTCAATCCAATCGACTGCTCGGAAAGCCACCCCAGGTCAGAGATACTCAGGACCCTTGTCGTTATCGTCCGCGTTAATGCACACATCTGCCGGTCTTGCCTAGTGGCGGCTCGCCCGGGATTCCATCGTGCAAATCGTCAATCAGATGTACAGTGAACCCACACAATCTGTCTCTCTGGAAAGCTTCCTGCGGGGAGCTTTCAATTCTATTGTCAATCTAGTTTGGCGGCTGGATCTCCCCAGACTTCCACACGGCTTGTTTTCATACTTTATCTTCATATCAACTCTGCCGGGTTGGCGCCAGCATTGCATCCTCATGCATCCGTACCTCTTCAGTAAATTGAACGACGATTGGTCAAGGGTTGATATCAAGGTAATGTCAGTCACTCCGTTGTCATGGCATGACGAACTATGCGCGCGGGGTCTGTGACCAGTACCGTGCTCAGACTCGCAGGGGCCTTCCGTCCACCCCTCTATGTGCAAGAGTGCTCGACCTTCTGGAGAAGTGTCCCTGCTAAAGTATGTGAATCCCCACTCTTCTTGCAGACTGGCTTTTGCTGGTGGGTCTATCATGATATCCAATGTTCATCACACCATGCCGCAGAGAAGGTAAACATTGAGACACACATTGGCACAGGAAGGGTCGCATCGGAGATCAAACAGTTGACAGCTATCTTGGTTAACTATCTCGGGAAGCCATGAGGATAGACTGGTGTGCTCGTACCGTTCTGTCCCATTGGCTGCTCGTCAACCGTTGGGTAATTTCTCACACCATCTTATTTCTCCGGTGCCACAACCAACAAACCTTTCTACTCAGTGTTGGATGCAAGCCTACGCCTGAGGGATGCAGCTCGGCCTTTAACTGCTTGCCATGTTACCATGACATTCAACAATGATGGATCGGAAGCTAATGGATTGTTCGAGACCGGACCTTGTTGATGTGAAGTCAAAAGCGCTGACCATTCCACTTCGGACGTATGACAGTAAGGATATAGCTCCTCGCATTAGAATTTGACACCCAATCTTAGTGGTGTTATGGATTACCATTGCATGAACGGCTCTTCTAGACGATGGAGCATTGATTCGGTGTGGGAAGCTGAGGAAGATGATAGAAACCGATCTTGACCACTTGACTCCCCCGAAAGCGACATTATCTGCGTGCCACAGTCATGCACCCAACCCGTCATACCCTTTTCGGTCATGAACCTTTGGCGTATCGCCTAATGGAAATCTGCGTACAGTGACATTTGTTACAGCGACTCGCCCTTGGGACCGTTAACGTAGACCCAGAGGTCATAAGCACAGGGCACATTAAGAATACGACTTTCTTCATGCAATTGAGCCGAACTGTGGCCGTGGGACCCAGGGCTTTCCTTGAAAGTCGAGACTTTCTAAAGTCAGATCAATGATTTCGACGCTTTAGACACCTTAGAGTTCTGGCTCCTGCCGCTCTACGGCCATGATTGATCACCGCGGATAAACAACCTATGAAGTTAAATGAAATGCATTCCCCAATCAACCTGAACGCCATCTATCAGAATAAATCCCGCAATCAAGCCGAAGCACAATGGCCCCCATCTACCCTCAAGTCCGCTCCCGTCATAAATCCGCTGCCATCGGCCAGCATGTACACCGTGGGCGCCTTGAAGTCCTCAGGCACGCCCAGGCGGCCCAGCAGCGCACCCCGCATCCAGGTCTCCTCCACCTCCGGCTTCTCTGCGAGCAAGGCATCCGTCATAGCGGTGCGAATATACTGCATTTGAGTCAATGGTTAGCAGTCATCGCTGGACGCATGAGGATATAAGAGCAAATCTACCCCGGCGGATAAGGTGTTAACGCGAATGCCATATTGTCCCCATTCCTGTGCTACAGAGCGACACATCTGGTGGACGGCCGCCTTGGACGAATTGTATGCTGTGCAGGTGAGACCCTGTGTGTGCGGCCGCCCTGTCAGCTTTTCTTCTGTCACAGTCGATGGAATGGAAAAAAGGGAGTCTCTTACTCGGTTGGCGATCTGCCCAGACATCGAAGCAATCATCACAATGCTGGCGGGGGTGTTCTGTTCCTTGAAGATGCGAGCACAATGCTTGGCGGGGATGAAGGTGCCAATCACGCTGAATACCGGTTCTTGTTAGATTTCACACATCACATCCTCCCACAGGAACCGTGGCCTTGGTGGTGGTGGTGGTGGTGGTGGAAGCTTTTACTTAACGTCCAACATCTTCCTCCACATGTCAATGGGGTACTCCAACGCGGGCACCATCTGCTGGATCCCGGCGCAGGTGATGAGTCCCCGCAGGGGCATATCGCGGCCCAACGCCTCGGCGGCGATCTGCTCGAGGATCTGGCTCGTGGAGGCCTCGTCGGTGATGTCGCACGAGATATAGGATGCGTGGAGGCGCCGCGCGCTGGCCAGTTTCTGAACCGAGGCCCATTCCTCGGCGCTGGGCGCGGGGAGAAGATCCAGGCACACGACGTCGCCGCCGGCTTCGATGACGGCTCCGGCCAGCACAATCCCCAGTCCCCGGCCGCCACCGGTGATCGCGACCGTGCGATTGCCGAGCGAGAAGAGGTCGTTGGTGCGCCCGATAACCGGCGGCTGTGTTGAGGCGGCGACGGCGGGGGTGGTGTGCTCGAGGGCGACCTCGGGTGTGGTGTTGTCGGTGATGGAAGGGGACATGGTGAGAACTTGTGCGAGAGGACTTTAGGTGCAGGCGAGGTGGTTAGGTGAGTATGGGGGAGGGGAAGTTTAAATGAGGATTGTCGTGGAGAAACTACGGTTATATGGGGAGTGTGCAGTTGGTGAGTGGACTGCGCTTATGCTTAACATAAGTAGGAGGAAACTTGCTGTGGGACAGACATCCTGTTGGAACTGTTCTGGCATGCATTTCGCTCTGGGACCGTTCTCATCGCTGCGCTGCGATTGCTATGCTATCTGCTCCACTGATCTATGGTATAGCGCCGCTGTTCAAGACCTGGCCTGTGATGAGTTGCTGTATGTAGTACGTACGCGGGTGGGAGGGTAACCGGCCACTAGGACGGGTCCACGACGGTGGTGCTAAAGCCTTCCTGAAGGGGAAAGTCCGGGATGATGAACTCGTGGCTTTGCCGATTCCCTTCGGCTCATCCCACTGTGGGTCGTGCCGAGGCGCCAAAGCTTACCAAACTGGGGAATATACGAGCGCACCTGCAAACTTGGTGATGCCCTAAGCCAGAAACCCACTCTGCCTAATTCATGAAGCGGAGGTTGAATAGTGGCATGAATCAGATGATGTCGTGCAGAATGGAGGTGCGCAACATTCGGGACAATGCTTATGAGCATGCAGACTTTGATGACCAGGCCAACGTTCTCACTATAGTGACTTGCGATACAACCAAAAGGCGTCAAACTGTTGAACCGCTACAAACGTGGTTTCTGGGAGCCTGAATAGCCATGGATCCAACCATGAAGTTTCAAAGGAAGCTATGGTTCCGTCTTTGACCATAATTCCTTGGAAAGAGGGTTTCGGTTGTTCTCCGCTTCCCAAAAACACAACCCCGGGTTCCTCGTGTCCGTCCCCGCAAAAACCACCCCATGAAAATGACGTCCTATTATCCCGTCCTTCTGCCGTCTTTCGGCGATTTTAACCCTACCCCAGCCCAGCCCTATAAAAGTAGATGGAGCCCCAAATAGATCGGAGTCAATGCGAGCCAGCCCTAGTTTGCTAGCCTTGTTCCTTAATCACAATTCAAACATCTTTACGGAAAGACATGACTGTTCTCACTGGTAAGCCACTGTCGCTGGCTATTACTGCCACTGCAGGAAGTGGTTTCCTTCTGTGAGTCATCCAATGCATTCGTCCATCTTTATCGGACCAAGACTGACTTGAAGGTTTAGATTCGGATATGATCAAGGTGTTATGTCAGGTCTTTTGACCGGTACTGCATTCACGCGGACATTCCCGGAGATTGACACGACCTCCACAGGACATGGCAGTTCTTCACTGCAAGGCACGGTGTAAGTCGGTTCAGATCTGTGGAAGTGTTGTGTGCAGCGAGCTAACTGGGGCTAGGGTTGCTATCTATGAGATCGTAGGTTGATGGCACTTCGATTTCGCTGATGACACACCAATTGACCATGGAGTAGGGCTGCTTCTTGGGTGCCCTGATTGCTCTGTTCGCGGGTGAGAAGATCGGCCGTCGGATGTGTATCATTGCAGGTTGTATCATCCTCAGTATCGGGGCGGCGATTCAGTGCAGTGCGTATGGTATCCCGCAGTTGATTGTGGGTCGGATCGTGGCCGGCGTCGGCAATGGTCTCAATACCAGTACAATCCGTGCGTCTGTCCTCAGACTACCGTCCCCCTAGGATGCAGGCTGATTGGAGTAGCGGTGTGGCATTCGGAATTGAGCAAAGCATCCAGTCGAGGAAAAGGGGTATGTGACTTCGCTGACAACATCGATGGTCGGTTCTGACCTCGTATAGCTGGCGATCGAGCTCACGATCAACATCTTCGGTGTCATGACAGCCTACTGGGTTGGTTAGTCTATCTACTGCTTCCCCAGCCCCGCCACACATACTAAAAGGGCTCAGATTATGGAATGAGTTATGTCGACAACGAGGCTCAATTCCGGTTCCCTATCGCGCTGCAGATTCTTTTTGCCATCATCACGCTTCTGGGGGTGATTACCTTGCCCGAGTCGCCTCGTTGGGTGAGTTTTGCTGTCCCGAAGGGCTTTGGGACTTGGGAGCTAACACAGGAAAGCTTATTTCCCACGGCCAACGCGACGAAGCGCAACACATCATCTGGGCTGTTCAGCCTAACGCAGGCCAAATCTCTGAGTCTGACACCATCGTCACCACGGAGGTGGCAGAGATCTCTCGTGCTATTGCAGAGGAACAGGCAGCATCCCAGGAAGGATCATTCGGCATGATCTTCAGCAACGGGCCTCAGAAGTTCTTCTACCGCACGCTTCTGGGAATGGGGGGACAATTTATGCAGCAAATGTCGGGCGTCAATTTGATTACTTATGTGAGACCAACACTCCACCCTTGGAACTTAATTGAATATGTCTTGCTGAATGAACGCAGTACAACACGGTGATCTTCGAGAACTCGGTTGGTATGAGCCACAACCTGGCCCTACTGATGGCGGGCTTCAACGGGGTAGCCTATTTTGTCTCTACCTTTGTCCCCGTCTGGACTATTGATAGGTACAGTTCTTGCTCTCAAGCTCACCCGCTCAGCTGCTAATTTGCACAGGCTGGGTCGTCGGAAACTCATGCTCTTTGCGGCGGCGGGTCAATGCGGCTGCATGGCCATCCTAGCCGGCACTGTGTACGATGGCGGCCATGCGGCTGGTATCGTGGCCACCGTGATGCTGTTCCTCTTCAATTTCTTCTTCGCCGTTGGCCTGCTGGCTATTCCGTGGCTATGTAAGTTGGCTCCCAAAATCCCTGGAGACGAAGGTTCATTGACCGATCGCACAGTGCCTGCTGAATATGCCCCGCTGGCGATCCGAAGCCGCGCTGCCGCATTGGCCACTGCCACCAATTGTACGTATCACGGTGGGTGAAGCTGAAGACTCAAGGAGATTTGCTGACTGCCATCCGCAGGGATCTTCACCTTTCTTGTCGTGGAGATCACGCCCGTCAGTATTGACAGCATCGGCTATCGCACGTATATCTACTTTGCTGGTAAGAATGGCCCCCTGATAGGTAGAGGGATATATCAACCCGAGCTAACGATGGCTCGCTAGTGTTTAATTTCTGCTTCCTCCCCTTGATTTACTTCTTCTATCCCGAGACACGCAACCTCACGCTGGAACAAGTGGACTTGCTTTTCACGGGAGAGAAGGTGCAGCTTCACTGGCACCCGTCGATGGGCGCAGTGGGCGATGTCAGTGAGCGCATTGGAGACAAGGAGGTAGGAATGATTGAGCATGTTGAGTGACGGGCAGGTCTCTATCGTCGGTGGTGTACAGAGTTCAGTGCTTATTGGAAGTAGACTTGAGATATCCAAATATACAGTACCTGCGGTATATACAGTGATGACGAAACAATTGTGTTTAGAAAGCCTGGTGCCGGAGACGACCCTCCCAAACAGCCGGGAAACCCCCCCCGGGTTCTTCCTTTCCCCACATCTTCGGCGGTTATCTCTACCCGATCGGGAACTTTTCTTCCTCGCTCCTTGTCATTCCCCGCAGTCTTCGTTTCTTCGGCGGTTTCTCCATCAATACTACGTACCTTGATTTGATCTTCGTCTTATCCCCCAGATTTCTCTTTCTCCTTCAATTGAAAATGGCGGTAGAATCAGAAATTCATCTGGGCCACAACATGCGCGCTACCCTTGACACATCCCGCCTTGCGCCGCGCAAACGCACTCGTACCGGTTGTATCAACTGCAGCCGTCGCCGCAGGAAATGTAATTATCTGCTTCCATCTTGCTGCTCAAAGGTCGACCGGATCATTAAACTGACAGTCCCAGGTGACGAAGCAAAGCCTATTTGCTCGGGCTGCAGACGTCGAGGCGACACGTGTGAATGGCGTCGACTCGGGTCTTTCCGAGAGGCTAATCTCAGAGTCCTCGAACCCGAGCATCCTTCCATGAACCAAACTGCCAGTCGTGCATCTCGTCAGAGTAAATTTAAGGTACATTACAGTCGACCAGGCAGGTCAACTAAGTAGTATTCAACTGACGGATCTAGATCTTGAATGTTGTTCCTGCGCGATCTGCCAAGACAGCGGCAGTTAAGCAATCTCGACGACCAGTAGATGAGCGTGTCGCGTCATCAGCACCGTTAGGAGATGGCAACAATGATGAGAATGCCAACGCATGCTCCGGGCTGGAGTCTCCTTCGCCGAGCACTCAAATT
Source organism: Aspergillus aculeatinus CBS 121060 (assembly GCF_003184765.1). Taxonomy (NCBI): domain Eukaryota; kingdom Fungi; phylum Ascomycota; class Eurotiomycetes; order Eurotiales; family Aspergillaceae; genus Aspergillus; species Aspergillus aculeatinus. The sequence goes on from NW_020291470.1 coordinate 575,264, forward strand.
ATTGAACCCCATCTCAGCCCGCGTACCGCGGAGCGACTCTCACCGCTATCGCATGAGAGCTTCCAGAACCTAGATAGACTGGATCTGCAGCAGTCTGCCGGAGGGGCGGAGCACGCATCCCACAGCTCTCCAGATGTGTCCCATTACCATCCATATATGCATTCGAGCCCTGAGTTTATTGTCGATGAATTGGCAGCTGTTCAGAATCTTACGGGGAGCACCGGGCAATTCCCTCATTCAGCATCCAATGTCTATCATACGATACCCTCGCCCATGTTTGATCAAAGCGTGTTCTCTGATGCAGTCAGCTTTACCAACGATGTCTTTGTTCCTGGATCTGCTTATGAGGCTCTTCATACTACCCTTCGCAACCGGCAGCTTTGGACTGCACGACCTGATATCCCAAGTCGGGGAAGGACTCCGGAGATCGTGCCGGAGCCCGGCAGTACAGTGCTAGAAGGTTATAAAAGAACGGAACTTCTTGTCGTCACACATCAGAGAACAGGGCGCGAGTTTGAGCTACTGCCCGAACGGGAGAATGTTCTGTGGCAGAATTACCTCAACGAGATTTGTCTTTGGGTGAGTCCGGCACGAACCTTGTGGTAATTGTCAGTACATACTGACCCTTCAGCTTGACATGTTTGACAATCATCGTCATTTTGCTTCAACCTTCCCACAAATGGCCAAGTCGGCGCCTCATCTCCGCTACTCAATTCTAGCCCTGTCCGCCCGGCAGATGGAGCGGAAACAGAACCGGAAGTCTCAATCCGAGAGTCTGTCCTTGTACCAAGAAGCAATTCACCTGCTTCTCCCTGAGCTTGAAAGCAAGAGCACTCCTGTCATCGCCTCCTGCGTGATTCTTTGCGTGTTAGAAATGCTTAGCTGTACGTTCTATTCATTCTTAAGTCTGGCACAGCTGATTGGGGTCGTCAGGCAACCCCAAGGAGTGGCGGCGGCATCTCGATGGCTGCGCATATCTGATCCAGGCTGCTGAGATTAATGGATTCTCTGGCAAGGAGGAGCAGGCACTATTTTGGTGCTTCGCGAGAATGGGTATGCCGTCCACCTGCTTTCCCTACCCCGAATTTTCTAATATGATCTCAGACGTCTGCGGTGGCCTCATCTCGGAAGAAGAAACCATCATACCCATTCGTAACTGGATTCCACGCGACATGATCCCTTCCGAAGCTGCACAGTTGTTCCTGGCGTCAAATGTCTATGCTTTCGATACATATGCCAATTACACTGTGTTCCTATGTGCGCAGACACTGGGCGTGCTGTTTGGCTCTGCTAGACTTTCCACATACTACCACGGCATCCTGGAAGATGGCCACTCGTATGTTGACCGATGGCAACAACTGCTGCATGATGTGGAACAGTGGTACGAGAATCGTCCCAGTCAGATGAAGCCATTATTTAGTATCCCGACCGCGACAGTTGGGGCGGGTAATGATAAGCCGTTTCCGACCGTGCTTTACGGGAATGGAGCTGCTAGTAAGTGCCTCTCGCGCGCTCATATGTCGCTATCTGACGGCTCAGTATCTGGGAACCAACTTTATCATGCCTGCGCTCTTCTCTTACTCCAGGGAAAGCCCAAAACTCTTCCAATGCAGCGACGTCGAACGGTAGGATCTTGCTGGAGAGCTCGCCTAGCTATTCAGTCGCTAATATTGGAACTAGAAGTCTGTCCTCTGGCATGCACGACAGATCTGCGCTATCTCCGTCTCGAACACTCATCAGTATGGAGTCCCACAGTGTCATAATTTAATGAGGTGCTAATCCTTAGTGACTTAGCGGCTGCTGGACCAATGCATTGCAACCTCTCTGGCTAGCTGGCAAAGTGATGTCTCACCATTCCGAGCACGCCGCTATTATTCAGACGCTGACACGTATCGAGCGGGAGACGGGGTGGGCAACAAGCTGGCGAGCAGAAGACCTTCGAGAATTCTGGGGAGATGAGGCAGAAGCAGAGGAGATGGAGGAAAATATGCGAGTGGACATGCAGCGAGATACAAATCTGCAGACTCCACCGAGTGTTCGAGGCAGTACGTGTTCGCATTCCACCTTGTGAGAGAGCGACTCCCCAAATGCGAACGGGGCGATAAATCAAGCAAGACGACCCGCTACAGCAAGTCGGTCTGGTGCCCTGGAATGACTGATTTAGATGGTCAAAGAGGCACTAGAAGACAGTCTCGCATGCTGAGAGAGGGTCTGCATTAGTTTACCAACGCGCATCCGGCAAAAACTCCAGGCAGAGAGAGTTCGAAATAACGCAGCTTGACAAGATATCAGGTGAAAGCGGGTGGAGGTCAAAGTGCCAGCTCGGGCTTTTCCATGGCGGCAGCAGCTTGTGGTTTGTGGGATCCGCCAGCAGATCCACCAGATCCAACATCATGCTGCTGTCCACTCCACCAGCCGCTCCACTGCTCCACCTTCCGCGCAGTTCGTCATCTTGACACCCTCTATTCTAGCCTACTCTATCTACAATGATCTATTCATGAACACAGAACAATCAATCTCTCAAGCTTCCGCCGCTACCCGCCTTAGTACAATCTCCAATCCCTGCGCTCCAACTGGCAGGTCTGCTCCGACATCGTTCAGGTCGAAGTATAGCCGCCAAAGCCCGGTTCCGGCCTCATCGTCCGGCAATCGCACCGCCAGCCAGCCCTCCCACCCATCCAGCGTCAATCGCTGTTCGTCCTTGGTCCAGTCAAAGGGCCCACAGACGTGGCCCTTACTGTCGGGTCGACTACCCCAGCGCACTTCGTGGGTTTGCGCGTCGAGAAACACCCACCGTAAAGTGGGTGGTTGTTCGCCTGTGATAGTCACCAGCCCGGAGGTATTATCGGTCGGGAAATCTGGATGGGTATAAAACCCCCCAGTGTATGGAGACATCGCATTCGGCGGTTTCTTCGTGATGTAGAGCTGTATGTTCCGAATGGAACAGGTTGTTATGTTTAGCTTTGCTGCGACGTTTGAATGGCGGTTGTCTATTGCTCCGGTGGACGGGCAGACTGAAGCAGACAGCCAGTAGTTGGGAAGGAAAGCACAGGCAGACTCACCCGGCCGTCTTGATCCACGTATACCTTTGCGTTCTGGATTTCGCCGCGCTGGCTAGGGGTCCCTTGGGTGAGCGAGCAGCTGGCAATCAGATGGCAGCGCTGCTTGCGGACTGATGCTCGTCGATCTTCTTCATGGTCGCGCGTGTGTTGGGAAGCTTCATTCAGACCAATCATGGTGGGCAGCAGAACTGCCATTACTGCAATTCCTATCACCATGGTGGCGGGGGTTGCTGGTTTTGCCGAAAGGATGTTGGAAGAAAGAGTATGACCATTCGCTAGATATTCTAAACAAGGTCGATGACTGCCTTGTGCTCACACCGAGAGAAGACCGTAAGCAGTTTTTCGCGGCTGAACTGCGAGGTGTGATTAAGTGTGAGTTAAATATGACTGACTGATTGGCGCTGCAGGTGGCAGGTGGAGTATGTTCCTTCCAGAGTGGCGCGATGGTCTATCGCTACTAGGCAAGGTAACTTCAGCTTGCGATTAAAGTCGATGAGGTCAGGTTGTACTATACTATACTCCATACTTTAATGGTGCTCTCTTGTTCATCCTCCAGGCTGTCATGCCGTCTTCTGAAATAAGCTCTTCCTCGTCCACGTCTTATTTCTATTCCCAGTTCTTCCTGCCTGATCTTGTCTGCTCTCTACAGCCGCCAACACCGCTGCCTCTGCTCTCTCCTCCTACCGAGTCAGTTGCACCAGGATCTACTGATATTGTCAAAATGGCCGAGTCAATTACCAGGTATGTCCTTAACTCCTGCTGGTCTTGACGCATTTCAATCCAATCTATCTCTTGTCCTTTTAACCCCGCCCAATTCATGTCCGTGGATGATATCCCTTACAACCCTAACGCTTCCACCAACTACTGGAAAAAGCCGAAGAAAAGGAAGAGGAGAACATATCAGAGCCAATTTCTGTCCTTAGAGTCACCTTCTTCCCCTCCTTCTGCACTTCCACTTCCACATCCCAAACCATCACTCCTCTTCTACTCCTTGTCAAATCTCCCTAAGACTCCACAACCACGACCACAACCACTAACCACCGCCACCTCTCCCACCTTCCCCGAAAACAGCCTCCCGGACAGCCGCCCCACCGGCGGCCGCAAGAACAGCACCAGCATAGACCACCCAGAGGACGAGCTGGACTCCTCCGCCCCTTCTGCAGCCGAGAACCTCCCGACGGACCCCCCTGCCGCTGCCGCCCCCGCCACCAACACCATATCCCAGGGCCTGGTGCCGAACAGCGGGATGAAGGCGCCCGGGCCCACGCAGGAGGAGGACGGCAAGGAGAGTCTCCGGATCCGGATCCATTTGAATCTCCACGCGAAAGTCAAGTTGGAGTTGGATGCGCAGCTGTATGGGGATATTGTGATTGGGCTGTTGTGATTGTTTCTTTCTGGGCGGGTGGGGTGGATATGGATGTACATAGTTTGGGTTGGTTTTGGTGGTGAGTTGGGTTGGGTTGGGACTGGCAATGGGGGTTGATTTGGGTGGGGGAAATGGGTTCCGAGATTGGTTTGGGTTGAGGTTATTTTGATTTTGGGGGG
>NW_020291470.1:579990-587881 GCF_003184765.1 Aspergillus aculeatinus CBS 121060
GGGGGGGGGGGCTTGGTGGTTTACTTGGTTTATTTCTGGACCGGGGCGTGTTGGGTTCTTTGTGCATGGAGTTGGCTGATGGTGATGTTTGCTGGGGAAGGGAGCGGGAAGTGTAGTATACGTATACTGATACTGCCAGTGTAGTATAATGATACTTTCAAATAAGGCCCGCGGCGTGCATTGACTGACCTTCGACGCGGACAATCTTGGTTTCTTAGGGGTACCTAGTACTATTCATCTTACTCGTGCGTGCTCCATGTCACTGGTGAAGCGGTCTTGTCCTGCATGGTGGAACAATTCCTAGACCCTATCTTACTCTCACGTTGGGGAAAGAGATGGTCACGCGAGCCAGGCTGAGATCTCGACAGAACATCTGGATCGTCGGCGGTTGAACTCCACATCCGTTGCCCCAAGTGACTCAGCCAACAGGGCAAAAAGTGGGGGGGGAAGCCATCATATTTGATGGAAGGTGGCTGGAAAGTGACTCAGGCAGCGAATCTCAGGGCCCGGTTTCCATGGACTACAGGACGCCATTGCGGGAATATCTGACCACTTACTGGATTCCATTTCTTCTCTGAGGAGCCTCACGGGGAATCGGCAGAGAGGGTAAGAGAGACATTGATTCATATTTCAAGTTTCCTTTCGATCGTTGAGTCGCTGGGGAATGCTGGGCGGGATAGTTGCGAGGGGGGATCAAGGGATGAACTTATGGGTGCAGTGCAGTGGGACCCTGCCCTTTGCCCCCCCCCCTCCCTCTGGCCGGAAACAATTCATTTCAGTTCCTCCGCTCATTGGTGATGGATTGCTCTACATTCCGCGAGCATACACATACTTGAGCTGGTGGTCTTGAGGTGTATCCTAGTCAACCAGCGGAGTGGGTTGAGGAAGGAAGTGGTGGTGTGGAGTTGGGGCTCGTTGAGATCATCCGGCGGTGGGAGGGGGATTGAGTGGCTTGGTGTGGAGTGGGCTTTTGTTCCTATAGATCTAGTGACTGACAACGATGATGGCTGCGTTGAAGGTCTAGACTCTCTATCTTGGACGATGGGCAGGCTTACGGGTCAAGCGACGGGAATGAGGACTCTTATGAAGCTTGGTGTAGTTTGGTGAGCTTGTTCGTCGGTGGAGATGCTGCTGGGTGTATATACTTTTCTCAATATTTGAGTCGGTCTATAGGTGGTCAATTGGTGTTCGGTGCAGATGTAATCAAGCAGGGAGTGAAGTCGGGTATTGTATCGTTATTTTTAGGTGCAGGCGCAGTACTATGTCTGCTCACCACACCTTGACAGCATGGCGAGATTAGAACCTGGTAATTAGGAAGATCGAATAATATTTAACTATATCATGTTGTGAACTTGGTTTCCGATGTCATAATTGATGTTTGTAAGGAGGTTGAGCGGATACATCATAGATTGATGTTTGTGGTGTAGAACTTGGAGATATATAACTTGCGCTCTGGAACATACCCCCCCCGGCAACCTTTACCACCACACCATGAGGGCTTTCTGTTTACTTCCTCATCATCTATTTCAAAGTTCTATCGAGAGCGAATTGCTTACAGTCGAATCTATCCAGCAATAAAAATTTATCGAGATAAAGGATAATGCAAACAATCATATAACGGCGGCCAAGGTGTCGAACGCGGCCAGTCCCGACCAAAATAGAAGCATGCAAATACTTCCGATTGCCCCAGTGACTCCAGACTGCCACCCAAAGTAGCCGGATCAGGGCCAGCCCACTGAAAACAATAGGAATGCTGTCTGCAGCTCTCCAACTGTCATCGTTAGCTCCCGCCGATGAAAAGACACAAAAGATCGGGATGGATCTTGCCATGGCGAGCCCCGAGTCGCAACCCGCTGCACGCCTCAGGAAGCCACCACTGACTTACTGCTATTACCCCCTTCCATCATGCATTGAACGGCCTACGACATCCTGGGCCCAGACGTTGTCCTTTGCGACCAAGTACTATCATTAGGTTGCTGCTCCTGGAGCTCCACACCGATAAACCTGATCTTCATGACCTGCACCTGCACTCCTATCTTTGACCCCAAAGTCGCAACCTAACATCTGCCCCAAACAAGCTTCCCCAAAAAACAGCATCCGATATTCCACGCCACCTCCCAAGGGACCCCAACCGAACGAATCACCCTGGCGAAATGACAGGTCACAGTGTGTGCGAAGCCGAGAAATATCCCGCCGCGGTCGAGCTCCCCGCCGACTCTGAAACACCAGCACACCTGGCGGCGGCGGCTTCTTCCCCTGATCTCCAGCCAGGAGACTACAACCCCTGTGTGGGCGCAAAGCCCTCCTCACCCTTTTATCGCCATGCCACCCCATCCGTGAACATCGATCGCCTGAAGGTGGAAAGTGAGAAACCCCAGCCCACCGTCCAGCGCTACATTTCCCCCGTCATCCCCGAGAGCCCGCCCATGTTCAACGTATCCGCCTTGGAGTCGGGCAGCCGTCATGAGTCGACGTCGAATCTCTGGGGCCAACCGAAGAGGCACTGCGGGTGCATGAATCGGCTGAGCCGCAAGCAGCGCATCGTGGCCAAAGGCGTCATTGCCGTGGTGATCCTGGGAACCATGATTGCGATCGCGGTGGGAATTACCGTCGCTGTCGGAGGAGCCGTGTGGAGGTCGGATCACCGACAGGAGTTAATCGGCTGAGGATACACAGGTATGTTGACTATTATGGCTTCATGGGAGGCGCCAAATGCTAAGTACAGTACACGAATAGGACCAGTGTCTCCTTGCCCCTCTCCGTCGATACCTCAACCTACCATTCTCGGTTGTGATACAATTTGCCGTGTCATCACCTCAAACAACACATTTCAGCGGAGCGTAACTATACTGCATGGGAGTTTGGAGTCTGGAGAGCATTCGCTGGGTAGGAACTGGGTTGCATGTACATTTTCGCTTTTTCAGTTGGGGTTTTCTTCTTCTTCTTCTTCTTTTTTTTGAGTTCTTCCGAGTTCCTGTACATAAATGAGGGTTTGGTGGCTCTTTCTGGTCTTTTGCTAGCGACGCATGCGGGGCGAGATTGTTGCTTGTAACAACGGGATAAGATCAAATACAAACAGAACATACAGGCCAAACGGGTGGGTGCCTGACAGCTTGGCAATTAGCGAGGGAGGGATGCCTAGCTCAAGCACGTGATCCACAGGCCACATAAATACCGTGTGCTGGCGACGCTCCCTATCTGAACTTTTTCTTTTCTTCATTACATCGAAAAAAGCTAACAGAGCCTGCCACGACCCTCGTCCATCTTCCCACGACGAGTGTTGCCTTCGGTCTACGGACTGATCGGCTCTGGAGAACAATTCTCCCTGATAGGAAGTTCGCTTCTCGTTGTGTCCTCTTCAGTGAGGGCGATGAGGGGGGAATGTCGATGACGGGATACATCACTTTTGGTATATAATGATTGTACTGAATATCACCCACTTGAAGAAAAATGGCCGTTTTCTCACGTATTTTGTTCAACTTCGTAAACTCGCTAAAAGCTGCGTCTAGACCAATTGATCAGTCTGCAGAATCAGACTGTCCTCAGGTGGCCGCTGGCAGTGCCGGATTTATTAAAGAAGCAGCGGAAGAAAGTGATGCCGGACGCCGGCGACGGGACCCACATCGCTGCAGCTTTCGTACCTGGCCGTTTCCCATACAACAAGTTGTTCTCCAACTTTCATCACGCTCGCATGTCCAGATGGAGCTAATCCCATTGATCAACGCGAAGTTTTGTTCGATTTCCCATTGGATCAGGACGGCATCTTTGATATCCGCACCTATTATGTTCATCCAGGCGTGGAGATCGCGCATACCGATCCCTTGACTCTATACGCCATTCAGCATGAGGAATTCAGCGAACCACCACTGAGGGAAGAACCCTCAGGTTCCTGGGAACACATGGTCTGGCTTGGATTTTGAGGACTGCCCATTCTTCACAGCATTCTCAGAAGGACAACAACACCCTGCTTGTATTTGTTTGTTTGCCGCAGAGGAAGCAGCATGCCGGCGCCAGGATGATGCCATCTATGATAAAAGGTGCAACAGGGTCCGCGAACCTAGGCACTTCTTGTTCGAAGCAGGTCGAATCGATCGTACGTGAATAGTCGACAACCAATTCTTTTTTAATTCATTCCTTAATCTTTTTTTACTACGCCCCTCCCTCAACCGGCCTTGGCCCCCAGTCACTCTTTCAACTTTCGGTTGTATTGTATTTTGTTTCTTATACCTTGACGTGAAATCTCCATCGATTATAATTAACACCAACAGCAACAAGCATGAAGGGACTTCAGGCAGGAATCCCACTCGCGGCCCTGGCTGCTGTCGCCCGCGCCACTTCGGTCATCGGGGGCTCGCAGGGCGAAGATCGCGGCAGTGACGCCGCGCTGCCGGTCGACAACAAGTTCCGGAGTGAGGTGAACGACTACCACTCGGACGACCACTCTTTCGACCTTGATGCGAAGAAGACCGTCATCGAGCCGGGTCATGGCCGTCGCCCTCACCACCACAAGGCCAGAGAGGAAGTGATCCAGTCCAACGACGGACTGTCCGAGGGATCGACTTACGTGAAGCCGCAAGTCCACGCGGAGTCGAACAACGAGAACTCGTACCATGAAGATGACCACTCCCTTGAGCTGGAGAAGGATGTCGTCGAGGTGGTGCCGCCTCACGGTCATCCCAAGCACCACCATGCTCGTGGTGGGCACGAAGACGTCGACGTCATCGGAGGACCCGGCGGTGATGACACGGGCAATTCATTTGCTCTGCCCATCACCAGCAAATTCTCCTCCACGGTCAATGATGCCTATGTCGATGACCACTCGCGTGATATCGATATCGACACCACCATTGTGAAACCCAAGTCGCACCCCCCGAGCCACTTCAAGGCTCGCGGAGAGCACGAACATGTCGACGTTATCGGCGGCGCTGAGGGTATTGACACGGGCAACACCTTCGATATGCCGATTACGAGCAAGTTCTCGTCTGTTGTCAACGACGCGTATATTGATGACCACTCCCGGGACATTGACAGAGATACCACCATCGTGAACCCCAAGCACCACGGACCTGGTCACTTCAAGGCACGTGGTTATTATGAGAATGTCGATGTGATCGGTGGGCCTGAGGGAGTTGATGTCGGCAACACCTTTGATTTGCCCATCACCAGCAAGTTCTCATCCACCGTCAACGACTACTATCAAGACGACCACTCCCGCGATATTGATGTGGACAAGACTGTGGTTAAGCCTCACCACCACAAGGCCCGTGGTGGTGCGCCGGCGTGGGGTCGTGGTGGTGCTGGTGCTGCTGTCGGTGGCGGAGGACGGCTCGGTCGTGGCAAAAAAAAAAAGAGAGAGAGGGAGAGAGAGAGGGAGGAAGAGAAAGAAAGCAGGCTGGAGTGAAGGGGAGAGGGGGGGAAGTGCCTAGTTAAGTAGCAGTAGTAATATCTAAGTAGTAAGTCGCAAAGTAAAGAAGTATGAAGTAGTCAAATGGATCCTCAACAGCGATCAAAGGATGTTGTGAGTAAACATGTAATGACTTGCAAACATATTATGCTCAAGAAATTGAATATCAAGTAGAAACTGGAGACGAAGAAGGCTTGCTATGGTGGAGGTGGTGAACCTGGAATGACGGCGGCGATGATGATGTTTAAAGGAGAATGATAGTAGTGATGATGATGACTGGCTGAACGGACTGGGGTGGGAGAGAGAGAGAGAGATGAAGGAAGGAAGGAAGGATAGTTAGGTAAGTACTCCGTAGAGAGTCACTGAACAAGGACTGTAAAAGAGAAAAGCGAGAAAAAGAGAGGGAGTGGCAGTTCGTCCGTCTGTCCGTCCCAGACAAGAAGAAGAGCAATATGCCAATAATGAATGGATGAATCGAGCCCGGAACGGTCCTTGGGATTTTAGGGGGGAAGTCGATGTGTTGGTGGTAGTCGAAAAGAGAGAGAGAGAGAGAGGGAGAGAAACAGAGAAACAGACCAGAGGGAGGGAGGGGAGGGGAGAATACCGATCGATGGTGGATCAGTTCTGGAGAGTGAGTGTTCGTTCTCGTCTTCTTCCACGGATCCAGTCTGCTTCCGTTCCAGGAGTTTGCAAATGATGGACAATCGGAAGTCCCTTGGACTCTGGCTGGAGGACGACTGTTCACTCACTCACCCCGTCCGTTCAGTGAGGGACTTTGGTACGGAAAGTACGGAGTAGGTAAATTATTATCATGCACTATTAAGGTGGTTTACTAGTAGTTACAGTAAGGTAGGTAGTTAGTTATCCACTGTCCAACGAGCGTGCCAGAAGCTCGAGCGCGACCCGGCAGTTCGAGATGAACACAACACGCGACTTGATATTAGAGACCAAGGACTAAAAAACATTGCCCAGTGATTCCCGATCTCCCCGGGGAAGTGTGGTGTCGTCAAGTTGACTACGAGTACTGTACGTACTGTACTCTAGAGATAGGTAGTGATGGCACATGATGATGATGATAGCACGGAGTACGGGGTACTAGATTAATCAACACGACCATGAATCAATCACTGCCTCTGTCTCTCTAGCCTCTCTGAATCTCCGGAGCGGCTGCTTGCTGCAACAGCCGACTGACTGCGTGCGAGTGGCCTGCCATCGGAGAGTGAGATATGCAAGCAAGGAGATGCCGATTGCAGCTCCATTTAATTCTACGCAAACAACCGCCACGACGGATGCGAACGTGGAGGAAAGTGCGTGTGCCGAGGCCAACGGGACGTGGCTGATTCAGCAGCTAACAATGCATTAGTTGATTAGTACTATCGCAATATCGAAATTACTATCCTCGTCATTCACCAATTCAGCCAACTCCAGTTGTTTTGTTGTCCAAGTCTAGCCCGGATGGGATGGTCTCGTGCGATAAGGGGGAGACGCGAAGAGAACAATAAAAATCAAAAATCAAAATCAATTGAACAGATGGTCGATCTGGGTCCTGGCTCCCCGACACACCCTGCGAAACAAACGCTCGGAACCTGGAATGAACCCCGCGTTATCCGTGGCGGCATGACTCGACAGTTGATGACAAGATTAAATCCCACCAACACTCAACACGCTCCGAGGCTAGTCAACCTTAGTAGTGAGTCTAGCACGCAAGCAACTCTTTCTAGATGCCGGCTGCCTGCTTGAAGCACTAACCAACAATCAACCAAACTATCCAGGAACTAACTAATTCTTTAGTACCTTCTGCTCTCTTCTGCTACCCCTGTTCCCTCCTCTAACTACTACATAGTAATTACTCAACGGCGGGCGCAACTGCAGTTCGTACTCCGTATATGACGAATGCTTTCTCATGCGCTAAAGCCAAAACAAGTATCTCAACCATGTCAGAGAAGAACACTAATCTTCTCTTCCCATCTGATCACGAGCAAGTCTCACTGTACGACAGAAAGCCTGCCCATGGATGAAACCCGTGGTTCCCGGCGACCAGGAGCCTCTTGCTGTGCGGCTCCAACGAGCGCATTTCGGCGTCTCCATTGTGAAGAAGGAAAACGGAAAGGAGAGATCAACATGCAAAGCTCTGGCGGTGGTGTTCGCATAGTAAGCACCAAATGGGGCAATCCCTAACTATGTGATCTGGACAAGACCGTAGACTGACCCAAACCGACGGCCTGTATCTCTTGGGGTCTAGAAACTCGGCCCGAGACGCATGCATCGACCGGAGAAAACCAGTCTGGGAAGATCTCAAAATGAATTAATCGTAGCCTGCAGTCTGTCAAAGTTGAGGCCAGATTCCTATCATGTGATTTCGAAGGGAGAAGAGGCTTGTTGTTGTTATTGACAAGGGAAAAGACGGAATCAGGGGATCAGGTCTGGGTCGCGCAGTTCTTGCTCTCCCTCTTCCACCCACTCTCCCTCTCTCTGTCTAGACCCGCC